>NC_133651.1:83064435-83335990 GCF_009905375.1 Apium graveolens | reverse complement strand
CTGTTTACACAGTCTGTCATTTTATAGAACCAAAAATGATATCATCACATATCTGCTGTAATACCCCAATTTTTGGAAAATTTTTGAAAACCCTTATGAATAGTATTTTTGCTGAATGAGGAAAACTTTTCATGCCACACTATGTAGGGGTTCTGATATGGATATTCTGAGATTTTATTAGTACTTTATATGGGATATAAGTGTATGTAAAGATCGTCAGAATCCAAATCCGAACACTTTGATTTTTCCCGGAAATACACTAGATACGGAAAGATTGAGAAAAAGGTAACAAGATAAAAGGATTTAAATTAAAGGATTATAGGAGAGGATCATAAAAGGAATATAATATATTGAGAAAGGTTAAGGGAACCTAAGTAATAAGATCCCGGGTATGATCCCTCAAACGATAAACGAAAACGAAAGTTAAGCAAACCGTATAACAGATCAGCGGTCATTAGGCAAACAATTAGGAAGATAATCAAAGGGATTAGAGAGGATGATGTCACCCAACCAATGAGAAGAGGACAAGGAGGGGAGGATGACATCATGAGGATGATGCAAGCATGACATAAGAGGGAAGGAAATGTGGTGGAATATTAACCACACAAAGTCAAGGCTACAAAGGGAATTAACCAAAAAACAAGACAAAAAGCAACCAACCAAGCAAAACAAATCACAAAACACCAAACCTTCCATTTCTTCATGAAGCTCTCGGCTTCTTTCTTAAGAAATGGGAAGTCCAAGCTCCTCCACTTGCTATTTTACAAGGTAATTATCCTAGCTTCTCCTAGTTAAGTTACATACTTCCTAGAAATCTTAGCTTCAAAATCCTTTCCTAGCATTTCCTATAAATCATTCAGAAGATGGTGAATAGTACTTTCTTCAAATTTATTTTTGTGTTCTTGATTTCTTTGAAAGAACAAGCTTGTAGGAGGTTAGATTAAGGCTTCCATGGGCATTCCAAGGACCTTTCATGGATTAAAAGCTTCAAGGAAGGTATAACTCTTCATGGTCTTAGATTTAAGTTTTGTTGTTTAGATTTCCTAATGTTTAGATGATGGGTTAGTGTAATGGGTGTGTAATCATGTTTAGAGCTTGTTATGAGTAGTTTAGTTGGTGAGAGGCATGATTATTGTGTGTTTAGAGATTGGTTGATTTTGTGATATTTTTGGAGTTGGAAATCTTGGTTATTAGTTAATGAACTTAAGTAAACTCTTAGTTCATAATTGAGAAATAAGTATGAATTGTAAATATTAAATTGTTGGGGCTGTTGTAGTATGGTATGGATGGATGTTGGTTGTATGAATGATATGTGGTTGAATTGTGGTTGTTTTGAATTGGTTTAAAATTGGGAAATCGCGTAAACATAGCCGTCGTAATGTCCGATTTACTTTAGACTGCTTTTGTTCATATCATTAGGACCCGAGAACCCCCTGCTAGAATATGACCACTGCCATATTTAGATAGCTCATGTTACGAGCTTCGTTTTGATATGTAGTTCGTTCGATTCCGATGCACGGTTTAGGAGAAACGACCGTTTCAAGTAACGGCGTTTCGCGAACGAAACTTTTCCCCTCGCCTTACTTTGAAACATAGGTTAAAGACCAAAAAGGGTTAATTAATGTATGAAACATTTATGGTAAGTGTGCTAGGCAGTTAGTAAGATACTCGCGAAGGAATCGCCTTAAAACTCGTAAAGGTTAAATTATTAAAAATGGTGGAGCCGCGGGTACCCGAGTGACTTAAGCGAATCAGTGAGCGCAAAACAAGCGTTAGAGTCTAAGTTAGTTAAAGTATAGATTTACAAGTGACTTTGGTTTAATTCCAACTTACTTGTTGTTTATAGGTTACCAGACTCGTCCCGAGCCATTCGTAACCCCAGTCGCTCAGGCAAGTATTCTATCCGTTATACTGTTGTTGTGATGTATACACTTGTATATGCATTATCTTGCGATAGATGCATGTTGGTTAATTAGCAAATTCTTGCGATATATTGTAGCATGTGATATGGTATATATGCATGCCTGTTTCATATTCTTGAAATATATATCTGTTGGTTCAGTTGATAATACCTATGCTAGAGGATAACGGTATCTTGCATATACCCTTAGTATAAGGACCCAAAGGTGAAAATATTTTCTAAAACCGGGAGTCGAGGATCCCGAGTAGATTTTGTATATATATGGATATGGAAATATATATATATATATATTTATATATATATGGTTATAGTTTTCCAAACTATTAATCGAATAAGGTTTATTCGATAACTTTAAACTTTATTATTTATTGAATATTATTTGAATATTTATTCGAGGGCTTATGACTCTTTTATATTATTTATTGAATATTATTTGAATATTCATTCGAGGGCTTATGACTCTTTTATATTATTAGTGAATATTATTGAATATTCATTTGAGGATCTATGACTCCGATTATTTGCTGAGATATATTCTTTATTTTATTAAAGAATAAGGTGTTAATAATCAAACTTATTTTCGATTATTCAAATAAAGATAATACTTTCATATAAGTATATCTTTGGTTATTTAATACTCGTTTCAAGTATAAGTTTTAATACTTCTACTTCAATTATTTTTATAAAGATTATTCTTTATGGGAATATTATTTAAATAATATATTCAGTCATTTTCTAAATATTCTGGGGACTGATTTACTTCATTAAATCAGCTTTACTCCAAACACTCTTTAAAGTGTTTTCGAGTCTTCAAAATGATTTTTAAAAAGTCAGAGTGGATCCCAAAACTCTTTTTTTATATTTAAGATCTTCCTTTTAAGGGGATTTAAATACTCGCTCAAAACCTGGGGAATCCGGCTCTGTGGTGTATTTTATATTCGCAACGAGGTTGCAGTTTTGGTAAATGAATTGATTACTTGCCCAACGTTCGGGAAGTAAGCCCATCTAATTGAGTCGGCATAAGCGACAGGCCGGGGTACGGTCTATTATTGTGTAAGTGGCTGGGTGGCAGTCCATCAACGCGTGAGGGGCCGGGTAACGGTCTAGCGCGAGGTCCTAATGCGGCCAGGGTGATGACCGGTGAGAAATTCATCCATCTACAGTAGAAAATGTTACTTATTGGTATCTTTGCCTGATCAGCAAGATATCTGGTTTATGCCAAAATTCTTTTTCTTTCCAAAATTCATTGGATGTTTCAAACTCTGTTCATACTTTACATAACAGAGGTTCCAGGAAATGTTTTAGAGATATATATATGTGGATATATATATATATTGGGACTAAATAAAGTATCTCATAACTTTTTCATTCAATAATATTTCAAAGATTGAATCTATTCAAATCTTGTCTTGTAGTCTCATCTATGTGATGAACTTTTGAAACTGATTATAACTTGAACGGTGGTAGTTCAAGTAGTATTGGGAAAGATATAAGTATATTGGGGTATTTGGTAACCTCATCTTTAAACTTATATCTAATTAATAATTGTCTTATGAATGACAAAGATTTTCAGAAAAACGTTGAGACAAGGTTAGATATATGAGATCACCTTGCAACGATATTTTTTTTATACAGTTATACACTGGGACTTTGTGTATATTATGCATGGAAGAGGACTTCCAATATTTTGAAAAGTATATATGTATATATACTGAATATTTTGCGACTTCATCGCATTAAGATATCAAACTTGGTTCATTTCTTTTGACCAAGACTTTCATGAGTATTATGAGTAGGCTCATATATTGTAAATCATTATACATATTATTTTGGTGGGCTTGCTGCTCACCCTTGCTTTATTTCTTCATCACACAACAACAGTTAGGAAAGATGGCCAGACTCCAGCAGACCCAGCGCAAGCGCGTGGGAAGCGTCCCGCGTCTTCCCGTTGATGTTGTAGCTGCTATAGCTGCAGAGGTAGATCTATTGTAGATCAGACCATCTACTTTTGAGAATCAATTATGTATAATTATAACTTGTGGCAGATAATGGCAATTAACTGTAAATTTATCAAGTAATCATTTTGGGTTGTAATAACTTTTAAATTGTGGATTCAAAGACTTGTACTTATTTCAATTTCATCTCTGAGACTATAACGGGTTGTGGTGTGTGTTAGTGTGGGGTCACAGCATAAGGTTATTTATTATTAATTAAGTGAAGTGATATTGTGGAAAGAAAGACCGTGACAACCCGGATCCCCGACCCCGGATCTGGGGGTGTTACAGAAATGGTATCAGAGATAAGCGTTATAAATCTCAGAGATGATGGGACGTTAAGATAATAAGTTAACTAAGATAATAAGAACTCTTGCCAAGTTCATAGTCGGGCTACCTAACGTAGCACTGACAGTTAAAACCCTTATGGGAACCCTTATAAATATCGTGATAGGAGCGTAGTTCATTTTCGTATATGGTAGCGGGACTCCGAACCCTGAGGTTGAGGAGCAACATCGCGATGATATTTTATTACTAATTGGAGATCGGATTGTGGATCCGATAGAGTGTCCTAATGCAGGATCGGATGATGTTAATATTGAGGATTTAGCGGTTGAGGATGTTGTCCTAGAAGGGATAGTTGTTGAGGAGGATCCCATGGAGGATCCTGACAGGATTGGATAAAGGGCCACTGATGAATTGATGACCATGGTTTGGTCGACTACCAGAGGTAGGATTGGCCGGTCACTACCGGAGGTTCGTTCAAGTTGTAAAGATAGTAGCCCCTTTAACGCGGCTTACTCGTAAGACTGAGAAGTTCGAATGGACAGAGAAATGCGAGAACAGCTTTCAAGAACTGAAGCAGAGGTTGGTGATGGCCCTTATGCTGGCATTGCCGGATGGAAAAGGAGATTTTGTGAAGTGTAGTGACGCTTCGCACAAGGGCTTAGGGTGCGTGCTTATGCAGCACGGTAAGGTAATCGCGTACATGTCAAGACAATTAAGGTAATATGAAATTCGATATCCCCGCCCATGAGCTTAGGCTCGTGGCAATAGTTTTACCCTAAAGATTGGAGGCACTACTTGTATGGAGGGAAGTGCGAGAATTACACAAGCCATAAGTGCTCTAGTGCATTTTAGCGTAGAAAGAGCTCAACATACGCCAGAGGAGGCGGTTAGAGCTAATCAAGAATTATGATTGGGAGATTCTTTATCATTCGGGGAAAGCCAATGTGGTGGCTGATGCCATTAGTAAAAAGGAGAGACTCAAGATGATAATGTCTTTTGGAGAGTTTATAAGAGATTTTGAGAAAATGGAAATAGTAGTGAAGGTAACCGGAGCCGGTACCGAAAACTGTTCGAGATTGCTATACAGACCGAATTATCGGAAAAGAACATATTGTGCCAGTAAAAGTGATGAATGAAGGCAGAGAGCCAACAAATAGATATGAGATTAATACCGAGAGAGATGATAAGGGAATAATGAGGTATTCCTATAGAATTTGGGTTCCGAAAATTCAAGAGCGTAAGGATGAGAACTTAGATGAGAGCCATAGTTTGAGGAATAAGATTTAGAGCAAACCCTGAACGTGATAGTTAGGGAGGTCGCCATCAAGATAGAAGGAACCCATGACATAATGGAGTGGAAAATGAGGATTTTAAATTAAAAGATGACCCCAATTATGGGGAGTAGGATGAAACATTTCATACTAAGGAAACAGAAAGTCGAGTAAGGAAAGGAGACCCGAGACGGTACTCCTATACGGCAATTCATGGACCTGTCTAAAAAGAACTCAGACTATTATCCCCAACCACCACCCTGAGGAGACAGTGCGGTGAGAAATTCTTTCAGGACCTTTAAGTCGCTAAGCTCTCAGAGTTCCATGGAACAAGCTGACCCAGCCGAGGCAAGAGCCTGGCTAAAGGAAATATAGGAATCATTTGAGATTCTAAATGATTGACGAATCTCAAAAGGACTGTTTTTGTCACTTACCCTCCCAAGAGAGAGACCACCCGCTGGTGAAAGGCCAAGGAAGGCACGGAGCAAGAGATTATAATAAACTGATTAAAGTTCAGCCAATTGTTTTCGGGAAAGTAATTCCCAAGGTTATGGAATAGTGTAAAAGCTTTAGAGCCAGAACAAAGGCAGACGAGTATGATGAATTATGAATCTAAGTTGTAAAAGTTATCAAGATTCGTTCTGAAGACACGAATCCAGAATGACGGGATGTTTGAAATCAATGCTTATGTTGTGTTGGTTCATGAAATAACGATAAGAGAAAGGAATATAAAGGCAAGAGAGTTTGAGGAATGATAAGGGAGTTGGGTATGAGGAAACCCTAAAGACTCGTAGAAATAGAAATAGAAGAGTATGTAATCGTCAGGATGAGGGTGATTCACCATGAGTTAAAATTGATGGTTGAAGGCATAAGAGTTATGTATATTTTATCCCCTTTAAGTTGGGAGGATTCGAGGAAACCTTGAGGTAATTCGAAGGATAAATAATGAGACGCGGATAGACTGAGGAGACAAGAAAGTAAGAAATTAAGAAAATTGGATGAAGGAAGTGACCTTCAAGAATGGGAAATGTAAGACCGGTGGCTTGATAACCAGAAAGGGAGATGTCAGGTATGAAAGATATCCCAACATTGAGGTGACTGTTGAGATAAACAACAAAAGTAAATAAGGAATTATTAAGAAGAAGTTCACGTTGAACACGACCAATATCTTCCAGAACATCCTTGTTATCGTTACCAAATTAGGCAAGACAAGCGGATAACCGTTGTTATCTTTTGGAGGCCATATGAATTGACCTCAATTTGAATAAGGATGCTATTATGAAGTTAGGTATAGACTATCGAGGTGGGAATGATGAATATGATAATCTATCAAGGAAATATGACTTGATTTATTCGTGGAAGGATGCAGGTACCTTTTAAAGGTGGAATTAAGGATAGAACATTGGTAACTTAAAATGAATCCTAGGGGACTGCATAAAGGTTGGCATGTCACCCTTAATAGGGACAGTATGAGTTTTGATAGTATGATTGGGAAAGGGTTAAGGTAACAACAACCTTTAAGAATCAGTGGAGAAATTTTGCAGAAGTATATAGACAATGGTTCTAGTAGTAGTAAATGGTATTTTGATATGCCCTGTATCTAAGGAATACAGGAGGAACGATTCAAGGATAACCTTAGAGGTTTTACAAGGAGAAAGGTAATATTCAAAATTCTCAAGAATAGAAATGTTGATAAAGGAAATATAACGTAATTATAATATTGCCAAGTGGGGCACGTGTTGAACCACGAGAAAGTATGAATCGAACCAGTAAAGGTCGAAATTGTTCAGGGCAATTAGGACTTAAGATAAAAGATGTTCTAAGTATGATTGAGAGTCAGTCGTGACAGTGATTAACCTCTAAAGATTGAGGCAATAACTTATGGAAAAATGGTGATATTTTTTTTTATTTACTCATCAGATATTAAAGGAAAACATCTTCACATAAGCTGTGATTGAAATAAGGTAGAAAATTTATTTGGAGGTGGTTAAAATGACATTGACTATAAGGAAATTTTACTATCAAGAAAGGCCAAAGAGGTGGCCGACACTTTAAAGGTAAGAGGATAATTATAGGCGCCTGTGCCAAAAGAATACAGTGATGATGGTTAAAGCTGTGAGGGTTGTATTATGGTTTGGGAGATCGACATTCCTTCTGATGACTGTGCAATACCCAACCATAATAGTAGTTGGTAAAGGTTTAATTCGTGTAATCGCCATGAACGGGCTATCTATCTTAGAAGGTCCTATCTTGAGATAATCCAGGACCATATTTCAAAAAGGACTAAATGAACCTTTGAGTTAAGTCTTCAATTGAAGGCATACGATTAAGAATGGTATTAACCTGCTATCGTTGCTTTGATTGAAACTCCTCTGTAATTTTATCTACTTCATGTCATGTATGTATGTCAGGATCAGGAGTGTTCTTCATGAATCATGAATGGTGATTATGTTACCTCCTTAGAAGGATTTGATACGACATATATGGACTCCGTATGGTTAGATATTAAGATTTCATGGAAAGTGAATGACGACAGTAGGTCAGTGGTGGACCATAGTAAGGCAGCAATGATTCTGCGAGTAATGAGCTGATTACAACCGTGAGAGTTGTATTGGAATGGATGTTGAGATTGAATACCACTAATCGGGTAGTGGTAGTGTATAAGTTATCATTGATAGACTAATTAAGTAGAGTATCTACCTATTGAATATTTATTCTTTCTTATCAATAGAGAGCCGTATTATTATACGAGGAAGGTTGCGATGCAAGCATAGAACTCTAGTAACGATGATGTCTAGAATGAGATCCCAGGTTCGATTTTCGAAATCGAGGGAGTTTCAAAGGTGATTGTGTATAAGCTCGAGGAAGAGCATGGGTCCATAGAATGATGGACGGATTAGCAAATATTTAGGCATGTGAAATACGATGCTATAATACTTGATGCTGATATAAATACGTTTATGTTTTGTTCTCCTATGACAAACCTCTATAGTTCAGAGGTAGGTTCCAAGCCAGATATTTTGTGGCAGTATATTTTTCATATATACAATTCTCTTCAATTCGTTCTTTTCTCTTCTTTTCATTTCAAGTAAGCTGAGAAGAACAACCCTTCCAGAAGGGGAGGTATTGCCGAATGACTATCTATTTGTGTGATAGAAGCCTAGTAGGAAACCATCTATTGTCTAATTGCTTGTCAAGTACTAAAGGCTGGCCACCTTCTGTACTAACTATGCAATATAACAAGTGTTCATGATCATAGTGATCTCTCAACAAATTCCTTTACTTCTATTTGATTGATCAAATTTTGGAAAATAGAAACAACTGAAAAAGGAGTAATAAAGTAGTGGTAGTATGCGGAATGGAAACACATTCGTGATACTAAGATTGACGGGGTTATTAAAAAGTTATAGAACGCTAGCGAGCAAAAGTATAACTAGTATAATATTAGGAACGGAAGGTAGTAGCGATTACGAACTGGAAAAGAATGGGTATTGAGAAGCAGAAGCTCTAATGCTAAAAGCAATAATGAGAGTCTGTGCAATAGACTTGAAAGAATTTGGAATGATCACTTAACACGGATTGAGTTTTCTTACGATAATAGATCATATGTCAGTATTGAGATATCGCCTTATGAGATCCTTGAGGGAAGACAATGTCGATCTCCCTTATGTTAGGATGAAGTTGTAGAGCGTAAGATGCTCGGAACCGCAGTAGTCCAAAGGACCACGGATATAATAGATCTAATCAGAGGACGGCTGGTAGTAGCCCAAGATGGACATAAGAAGTATGTTGATTTGACACGGAAGGACAAAGAATAGGAAGTAGGGGACCTAGCGTTGTTATAGGTATTCCCTTGGCAAGGAAGGATGAGGTTCGGAAAGAAAGGGAAGCTAAGTCCACGAATTGTTGGACCCTTGGATATATTAAGACATATTGGGAAGATAGCATATGAGTTAGCCCTACCCCTGAACATGTAGCAGGTCGTAACGTGTTTCACGTATCAATGTTAAGGAAGTGTAATTCAGATGCCAGATAAATAGAGGCATATGAGCGCATAGATATGCAACCCGACGTAACCTATATGGAGCAACCAGGAAGGGTTATAGAGTGAAAAGGAACAAGTGCTTAGGAGAAGGATTATCAAACTAGTAAGAGTTTGATGGTAGAACCACAATGTGGGAAAATTTACTCGAGAGTTAGAAAGTGCAATGCTAAGAGAGTATCCCTATTCACTTTCTATCTGATTCCGGGACGGAATCCTTTTAAGGAGGGGAGACTGTAATAACCCCAATTTTTGGAAAATTTTTGAAACCCTTATGAATAGTGTTTTTGCTGAATGAGAAAAGTTTTCATGCCACACTATGTAGGGGTTCTGATATGGATATTCTGATATTTTATTAGTACTTTATATGGGATATAAGTGTATGTAAAGATCGTCAGAATCCAAATCCGAACACTTTGATTTTTCCCGGAAATACACTAGATACGGAAAGATTGAGAAAAAGGTAACAAGATAAAAAGGATTTAAATTAAAGGATTATAGGAGAGGATCATAAAAGGAATATAATATATTGAGAAAGGTTAAGGGAACCTAAGTAATAAGATCCCGGGTATGATCCCTCAAACGATAAACGAAAACGAAAGTTAAGCAAACCGTATAACAGATCAGCGGTCATTAGGCAAACAATTAGGAAGATAATCAAAGGGATTAGAGAGGATGATGTCACCCAACCAATGAGAAGAGGACAAGGAGGGGAGGATGACATCATGAGGATGATGCAAGCATGACATAAGAGGGAAGGAAATGTGGTGGAATATTAACCACACAAAGTCAAGGCTACAAAGGGAATTAACCAAAAAAACAAGACAAAAAGCAACCAACCAAGCAAAACAAATCACAAAACACCAAACCTTCCATTTCTTCATGAAGCTCTCGGCTTCTTTCTTAAGAAATGGGAAGTCCAAGCTCCTCCACTTGCTATTTTACAAGGTAATTATCCTAGCTTCTCCTAGTTAAGTTACATACTTCCTAGAAATCTTAGCTTCAAAATCCTTTCCTAGCATTTCCTATAAATCATTCAAGAAGATGGTGAATAGTACTTTCTTGAAATTTATTTTTGTGTTCTTGATTTCTTTGAAAGAACAAGCTTGTAGGAGGTTAGATTAAGGCTTCCATGGGCATTCCAAGGACCTTTCATGGATTAAAAGCTTCAAGGAAGGTATAACTCTTCATGGTCTTAGATTTAAGTTTTGTTGTTTAGATTTCCTAATGTTTAGATGATGGGTTAGTGTAATGGGTGTGTAATCATGTTTAGAGCTTGTTATGAGTAGTTTAGTTGGTGAGAGGCATGATTATTGTGTGTTTAGAGATTGGTTGATTTTGTGATATTTTTGGAGTTGGAAATCTTGGTTATTAGTTAATGAACTTAAGTAAACTCTTAGTTCATAATTGAGAAATAAGTATGAATTGGAAATATTGAATTGTTGGGGCTGTTGTAGTATGGTATGGATGGATGTTGGTTGTATGAATGATATGTGGTTGAATTGTGGTTGTTTTGAATTGGTTTAAAATTGGGAAATCGCGTAAACATAGCCGTCGTAATGTCCGATTTACTTTAGACTGCTTTTGTTCATATCATTAGGACCCGAGAACCCCCTGCTAGAATATGACCACTGCCATATTTAGATAGCTCATGTTACGAGCTTCGTTTTGATATGTAGTTCGTTCGATTCCGATGCACGGTTTAGGAGAAACGACCATTTCAAGTAACGGCGTTTCGCGAACGAAACTTTTCCCCTCGCCTTACTTTGAAACATAGGTTAAAGACCAAAAAGGGTTAATTAATGTATGAAACATTTATGGTAAGTGTGCTAGGCAGTTAGTAAGACACTCGCGAAGGAATCGCCTTAAAACTCGTAAAGGTTAAATTATTAAAAATGGTGGAGCCGCGGGTACCCGAGTGACTTAAGCGAATCAGTGAGCGCAAAACAAGCGTTAGAGTCTAAGTTAGTTAAAGTATAGATTTACAAGTGACTTTGGTTTAATTCCAACTTACTTGTTGTTTATAGGTTACCAGACTCGTCCCGAGCCATTCGTAACCCCAGTCGCTCAGGCAAGTATTCTATCCGTTATACTGTTGTTGTGATGTATACACTTGTATATGCATTATCTTGCGATAGATGCATGTTGGTTATTTAGCAAATTCTTGCGATATATTGTAGCATGTGATATGGTATATATGCATGCCTGTTTCATATTCTTGAAATATATATCTGTTGGTTCAGTTGATAATACCTATGCTAGAGGATAGCGGTATCTTGCATATACCCTTAGTATAGGGACCCAAAGGTGAAAATATTTTCTAAAACCGGGAGTCGAGGATCCCGAGTAGATTTTGTATATATATGGATATGGAAATATATATATATATATATATTTATATATATATGGTTATAGTTTTCCAAACTATTAATCGAATAAGGTTTATTCGATAACTTTAAACTTTATTATTTATTGAATATTATTTGAATATTCATTCGAGGGCTTATGACTCTTTTATATTATTTATTGAATATTATTTGAATATTCATTCGAGGGCTTATGACTCTTTTATATTATTAGTGAATATTATTGAATATTCATTTGAGGATCTATGACTCCGATTATTTGCTGAGATATATTCTTTATTTTATTAAAGAATAAGGTGTTAATAATCAAACTTATTTTCGATTATTCAAATAAAGATAATACTTTCATATAAGTATATCTTTGGTTATTTAATACTCGTTTCAAGTATAAGTTTTAATACTTCTACTTCAATTATTTTTATAAAGATTATTCTTTATGGGAATATTATTTAAATAATAATATTCAGTCATTTTCTAAATATTCTGGGGACTGATTTACTTCATTAAATCAGCTTTACTCCAAACACTCTTTAAAGTGTTTTCGAGTCTTCAAAATGATTTTTAAAAAGTCAGAGTGGATCCCAAAACTCTATTTTTATATTTAAGATCTTCCTTTTAAGGGGATTTAAATACTCGCTCAAAACCTGGGGAATCCGGCTCTGTGGTGTATTTTATATTCGCAACGAGGTTGCAGTTTTGGTAAATGAATTGATTACTTGCCCAACGTTCGGGAAGTAAGCCCATCTAATTGAGTCGGCATAAGCGACAGGCCGGGGTACGGTCTATTATTGTGTAAGTGGCTGGGTGGCAGTCCATCAACGCGTGAGGGGCCGGGTAACGGTCTAGCGCGAGGTCCTAATGCGGCCAGGGTGATGACCGGTGAGGAATTCATCCATCTACAGTAGAAAAGGTTACTTATTGGTATCTTTGCCTGATCAGCAAGATATCTGGTTTATGCCAAAATTCTTTTTCTTTCCAAAATTCATTGGATGTTTCAAACTCTGTTCATACTTTACATAACAGAGGTTCCAGGAAATGTTTTAGAGATATATATATGTGGATATATATATATATCGGGACTAAATAAAGTATCTCATAACTTTTTCATTCAATAATATTTCAAAGATTGAATCTATTCAAATCTTGTCTTGTAGTCTCATCTATGTGATGAACTTTTGAAACTGATTATAACTTGAACGGTGGTAGTTCAAGTAGTATTGGGAAAGATATAAGTATATTGGGGTATTTGGTAACCTCATCTTTTAAACTTATATCTAATTAATAATTGTCTTATGAATGACAAAGATTTTCAGAAAAACGTTGAGACAAGGTTAGATATATGAGATCACCTTGCAACGATATTTTTTTTATACAGTTATACACTGGGACTTTGTGTATATTATTAATGGAAGAGGACTTCCAATATTTTGAAAAGTATATATGTATATACTGAATATTTTGCGACTTCATCGCATTAAGATATCAAACTTGGTTCATTTCTTTTGACCAAGACTTTCATGAGTATTATGAGTAGGCTCATATATTGTAAATCATTATACATATTATTTTGGTGGGCTTGCTGCTCACCCTTGCTTTATTTCTTCATCACACAACAACAGTTAGGAAAGATGGCCAGACTCCAGCAGACCCAGCGCAAGCGCGTGGGAAGCGTCCCGCGTCTTCCCGTTGATGTTGTAGCTGCTATAGCTGCAGAGGTAGATCTATTGTAGATCAGACCATCTACTTTTGAGAATCAATTATGTATAATTATAACTTGTGGCAGATAATGGCAATTAACTGTAAATTTATCAAGTAATCATTTTGGGTTGTAATAACTTTTAAATTGTGGATTCAAAGACTTGTACTTATTTCAATTTCATCTCTGAGACTATAACGGGTTGTGGTGTGTGTTAGTGTGGGGTCACAGCATAAGGTTATTTATTATTAATTAAGTGAAGTGATATTGTGGAAAGAAAGACCGTGACAACCCGGATCCCCGACCCCGGATCTGGGGGTGTTACATAGAGCGGATCCCAAAACTCATTTTTATATTTAAGATCTTCCTTTTAAGGGGATTTAAATACTCGCTCAAAACCTGAGGGATCCGGCTCTATGGTGTATTTCATATTCGCAACAAGGTTGCTGTTTTGATAAATGAATTGATTACTTGCCCAATGTTCGGGAAGTAAGCCCATCTAATTGAGTTGGCATAAGCGACAGGCCGGGGTACGGTCTATCAAAGTGTAAGTGGCTGGGTGGCAGTCCATCAACGCGTAAGAGGCCGGGTGACGGTCCAACACAAGGTCCTTATGTGGCCAGGGTGATGACCGGTGGGGGATTCATCCATCTACTAGTAGAAAATGTTACTTATTGGTATCTTTGCCTGATCAGCAAGATATCTGGTTTATGCCAAAATTCTTTTCCTTTCCAAAATTCATTGGATGTTTCAAACTCTGTCATACTTTACATAACAGATGTTCCAGGAAATGTTTAAGAGATATATATGTGGGTATATATATATCTGGACTAAATAAAGTATCTCGTAACTTTATTTCATTCAATAATATTTCAAAGATTGAATCTATTCAAGTCTTAACTTGTGGTCTCATCTATGGGATGTTTTTTTTAAAAACTTATAATACTTTGAACGGTGGTAGTTCAAGTAGCTTTATAAATGATATAAGTGTAGTGAAGTATTGGTAACTTCATTCCTTGTTTTTACTTATATCTAGTAAGTAATTATCTTACACATGATAAAGATTCTAGTAAGTATCCATTTAGATACTTATATTATTGTTATCACTATGTATTATCTTGCGAGCTGTAAGGCTCACTCTTGCTTTATTTCTTCATCACACAACAACAGTTAGGAGAGATGGCCAGACTCCAGCAGACCCAGCGCAAGCGCGTGGGAAGCGTCCCGCGTCTTCCCGATGATGTTGTAGCTGCTATAGCTGCAGAGGTAGATCTATTTTAGTTCAGACCATCTACTTTTGAGAATCAAATTATGTATAATTATAACTTGTGGCAGATAATGGCAATTAACTGTAAATTTATCAAGTAATCATTTTGGGTTGTAATAACTTTTAAATGGTGGATTCAAAGACTTGTACTTATTTCAATTTCATCTCTGAGACTATAACGGGTTGTGGTGTGTGTTAGTGTGGGGTCACAGCATAAGGTTATTATTATTAATTAAGTGAAGTGATATTGTGGAAAGAAAGACCGTGACGACCCGGATCCCCGACCCCGGATCTGGGGGTGTTACAGTACTTGTAATCCTATCTCAAAATTTATCTTGTTTGATCCTGTTAGTAGTTAATCGGGGTTTATACATATTTTATGATAGATTATATTTGTGTGGGTCCTCCTTTCCTAACCCCGAGATTGAGGGCGCCACACGTACAACCCCCTTTATATCTACATGTGGAGGAGAATAGTCAGATTTATTTGTCGACCGAATGCTAGACTTTTATGGAATGATCCGCATTTTCAAAACTTCTTTGCACATTAGGCCAATATATTAATGTTGGGCCGACGCTAACTCCTAGTTCGATTCAAACCCATGACTCTGAAATATAAAGCTCGTCTCCCTTTCCCCAAGTATAAACTTATTGATAGGACCCTACCAAGAAGTCGTATGTAGTTGGAAAGGGGAAAGTCGCCAATATTTCCCAAGCGATACTTGTTAATGGGTTAAACTTGTTCCATGACTTACTTCCCGAATATTGGGTAAGTAATCAAAAACTTTCTTTCTTTATCTATTCAGCAACTTCGTTGCGAATATAAACAAATCACTAAGCATGATCCCCAATATTTTAAGCGAGTACTTAAATCCCCTTTGTAAAGAAAGATTAAAATTGGAAAATGGGGTTTGGGATCCTCTTTTTACTTTTAAAATCATCCGATAAAGTTCGAAAATATCATTCGAAAACATTTAAGATAAAGATGATTTAAATAATATAAATCATTTGTCAACCTCATTTGAAAATATTTAAAGAATATTTAATATTATTCCTTAAATAATTATTATTTTAAGAATATATTTAAATATAAAATCAGAGTTAAAAGTATTTAAATGAATATACAAAAATAATATTCATTATATAAATATATATAAATATTCATAAGTAAAATCTTTACTCGATTAACCAAAATAATATTATCGTAAATAAATTATTAAATAAATATTTGAAATAATTTCACTTTAGAATTTAAACTATCGAATAAACTTTATCCGATTACTAGTTATCAAAAACCGTATGTAACATACTCGAAAATATCATCTCTCAGTTTAAAGTACAATGTTCAAACTTGTATGCCCTATACGAAGGGTACACGCAAAATATCGTTTATTATTCATAGAGTTATTATGTAGCTCGTAAGCTTTACTTTAAATAGTCATATTTCACTATCGAAACATCATGTTTTAAAAATATGCATGCATATATATCGTAGAATTTTAACTTCAAATCATTCATGCATTTATATCACAAGATTTTGTTTTTAAAATATTCATGCTTTTATATAGCAAGATATTTCATATACTTGTAATCATCATAACAATAGTAATAGGGTTTGAAAACTTGCATCATAAGAATCAATTATACTTTGATAAGTAAGATATAGTTTTAAAAAACTTGCATAAATAACCAAAGTGTGTTTTATGATGTAAAACATAGGGTTAGGGAAATTTCATAACATAATTATGTCTTATACGCAAAACAAAGATGTAATATTTTGAAAAATAGAGTACAAGGTTGGAAAGCTTGCCTGGAGTCCAACTATATAGTCTCGAGGGTTCTCAGAGTCTTTAATGTCCTCAGAGCTCCACTCCCTCCGAATGGTTCTATCAATGGATATATATATATATATACACATATTGTAATTAATTATTTGTATCAATAAATAACTGTTATGTGATTTTTATGTGAATTTGGTGAATTATTTGATGATTGATATTAATATTTGGATGTGTATTTCTGATAAAAAGTTAAATATTTTAATTATTAATTATCTAGAATTAAATGTAGATAATTTAGGTATTTTCTGGTAATTTTTGGATTGCTGTATGATTTTATAAGAATTTATAAAATTCATAATGATCATTTTTACATAATTATAAAATTACTTTTTAGAATCAGAAATCACCCCACTTTAACCGATTTTGCATTTTTACAACCCGAAACTCTTCCGAAAACTCCTTCCTAAATTAATCTGATAATTCTAAACATTTTTCGTGTTTTAACTTTTTCGATCTGGGATACGGTTTGACCCATATGAGTCCCAGCGTAAAAGTTTCGATACGCAAATCATTTTATATATCGATAAAGAATCCATATTCTCAAAAGGTGAGACATTATTACCTTATTTTCGTATAAAATATTATATAGGAAGCTCTATTGGGATAATTATCCAATCCTGCTATTAATATTAAAATCGTATCGTCTTTTAGTTACTTAGCGGCTAAGTAACCTATTTTCGGATTCGATATGTAAATATAATTATCAAATTATTAAATAAATAAAATATGTGATGGTTCTGTCAGCTATGTGTTGTGATATTATTAATTGTTTGTGATTTGTTGGATGCGGAGATTAATTTTGTAATTAATTATCGAGTTGTATGAATTTAATTCATTTTAAAGTAATTCTATTGAATATTTATTCTCATAAATGTTAAAATTATTTCAAAAATTAATTTTATGCTTTTATAATTTCAATGTTCATTTTTAATAGTTTGTAAAATTCATAAATCAATATTCTACCAATTATTTATCTTTAAATGATTTTTCGATTTCATTTGATTATAAAATCATTATTTAATTCTGATATTCTTCAAAAATTATGAAATCCATATTTTATTAAGTTGGAAATAATTCAAGAATTTTAAAATTATTTTGGAAATTTTCTGGCTTTTATTTAACCGCACGTGTATTCGTTAAAATTGTAAAATACGGTCGGATGCGCGTTTTAAAAATAATTTTAAAATTATAAAATTTTTATGATAATTAGTTTTAATTATCTCGAGAATTTTTAAATATGTTTGGATAAATTTTCGGGTTATTGTTACCCGTAAATTATTTGTTGAAATCATTAACTGCGGTGCGGATCTATCAATAACGAGAATAAAATAACGAAAGAAGAAAGATAAAAATAAATAAACCACAGGAGCTCCCCTCCCCTGTTCCCCCTTTTCTTCTCCCCTTTCTCATCTCTCTCCACCGCCTCTCTCTCTCAAATCTCTCTAATTCCTCTCTCTCCCCCTTTCTTCCCGCAGTCCCCGATTTATTCCCCCTTCCCCTTTCTTCCCACCTTGTTTTCCCGTTGGACGGTTGTTGTTTCTGGTAACTTCCCCTATGCTCTGTTCCTTCAATTTCAGTCGACGCCCCTCGCCGTTCTGGCGAGGTGGTGGCGAGTGTATCGTGTTTCATGCGTATATATATATATGATTCGTGTGTGTGCGTGTATTTCATTCGTGTGTGTCTATTTGTGTTCGCGTGTGTGTTTCTGCTGGTGTGTGTTTGTACGTGTGTGTGTTTCTGCATGTGTGTGCGCGTTCAGAGTGTGTTGGTTTCAGCCTGTTGCTTTACTCCGGCCGTTTTCCGATGGCTGGGTCTTTGGTTTCTTCGCCGCCTGTTCTGTGTTGTTAGTACACGCGCGTGCATGTACTGTTTTATTTTATTTAATTTAATTCTCTTCTGAAATTGTGAACAAAATTAATTGATGTTTGGTACGGTGAAATAAATTAAGAAATCGGTGGAATTTATTTGGAAACCCGAATTTTATCGGGCACCAATAAATTTTGCCGCTATTGACGATGACTTTTAACGAGTCAACAGTGGATCGTGATGAATTAATTCTGAGTCATAAATTATAAATAAATAAAAGTAGTTATAAAATAAATTTCGGAACGAAAATAATAATAATAATTAATAAAGTGAATTCGGATTGGTGGACGGGATTAATAAATGAATTATGAAGTGCTTGATGTGATTGTTGATTGTGATTGACGTCGAATTGCTCGACGGGCAGGCCAATAAACAAAGGAGACGCTGCCCAATTTTCGGGAAATTAATTCCGAAAATACGGGAATGTAACCTATAATTATCGGAGACGTTGAATAACCATATATAATTATATTATACAAATTTAATTACGGTTGAGATAAAATAATTTATAAATAATCGATTACCCTGTTTTTCAAAATGACGAGTATACGTATTTTTCGAAAATAAATACCGAACTGAGTTTTGAAGGTGCAAGCCATAATTGCTATGTGTATTTCAATAATACCTTATTTGACATCAAAATACTCCACAGGCTGGATAATGATGACGTGTGGGATTAAGTTTTACTTAATCCTAAGGACCAGGACATGACAGGTGCCTTGAGATGAGCCGTAGAGCTTGGGGACCCGACTTGATCTATACATGTAGGTAAAGATCTGCACTGTATCCTGACTGATCAGTAGGATATAGGTGCGAACTAGTGTCCATTCTAATTTATTATTGATCGCCATTAATGGCATTCTCTCTCGAAAAGTTTATGATTCCAAAACTGGACAAAACCCTGATTCAAGAGATGAATCTGGGAATCGCTTGTCACTTTTGGATTTATAATTTAAGGCTGGTAACAGTCAATGTTTATTCGCTCAATTCCTTCAAATAAATAGAATTGTTTAAAATTTATTTAAAGATTTTTTCTGGAAATTTCCCTTTGATATAATGCTTGAAACTCAAATTATATACTTGTTAGGCATTTTTGGCTCACTTTTGCTTTGTAAATTCTTATTTCTTTCAGAAACAGATAAGGATAAAAGTGAATAGCTTTGATAGACAGCAAAAGTTAGGGAAATCTCCGCTGTGAGAGGACGAAGATGTTAGAAAAATAAGACAAGGGCATTAGTGCAAAGGTATTTAAACTTGTATTGTAGTTATTGTGAATTGTAGAAGGTTAGATTCTTGTTTCATACCATAACATGTAAACGATCCGGATTCAAGGGGTTAATTGAATATTATTTTATTTTATGTAAAGATTGTTTCGTGACACCAAATCTTGACCCCGGATTTGGGTTGTTACAGTTGGTATCAGAGCTACAGGTTATTGGTCACTGAAATAAGAATAGGTGAGGGTAAGATAGGAGTGGTAGGCCGTACAAGATTGGAAAGACCCTAGGCATACTCATGTTAAGTTTAGTTGAGTGCGAATTAGGGTTAGCAGATCCGATACAGAATTGGTAAGCCAGGATTGTTGAGGAAAGTGTAAGGCGAATATCACAACGCTATAGGTATATTGAGTTCTCAGATCCTACAGTAATGAGGAATCGACAGATCGACGGAAACTGGGTATGTTACCCTACTTTTCATATGATTTGAAGAAAAATGCAATTGAATTTTGTGAGAACTTCATGAGTTTTGGTACGATTTAACTTAGAATTAGGTAGTGGAACGAGCTCCACGCCGAAGGCAACGAGTTGATGGAAGCTGATGAAGAACCAATGTTGCACGTTTCAGAGGCACCATCGCTGCGAGAAGATTCTTATCACATATCGGGTGCTGCGTGAGGAATGATATATACCTTACTATATATAGGTAAGACTAGCAAGAAGGTGTGACCCTATCTATAGACAGAACGTTGAATCACCTGCGTGGTTGTAAGCATAACGTCAAGGATGATGACAAGAATGTCAAAGATAATACCAAAGGTCGGCATTGCGGTAGAATTGCGAATAAAAGGGGATACAACGATACCTCAAAGTAAATACGAACGGAATTCAAGGAGAAATAGAGAATATACCGAAGTGGAAAGACCCATACATGGGCATTCCTTTAATTAGATATCTCATTAATGGATCATAAGAATAGCAAGTGACTTATATATAGTAATGACGACAAAACATTTGATTTTCAAAATTTTAGAATAAGATTTTCGAAAAAGATTTCTTTAATAAACTTTCAGAAGATCTTTTGCATAAAATGAGTTTTACAATTTGGTTGTCGAGTTACTACTTAAGTTCTTGTTATTATAAATAGAAAATGACTTAAAATGAAGAAAGGATATAGACTCAGTGTTGTTAGTTCGAAGGACCAAGTAGACCCACCAGCAGGAAGAAAAGTTTTCCGTGAAAGATGAAAGTAAACTTTGTTTAATAATATCAATAATTGAATCAACATGTTAAAACATTATTTACCCAATTCATGAAATTGTTAAAATTTAACGAGATTCGTAATTTGAACGGACAGCGGATGATTGAAGGAAATGAAAGAATCTTCCAGATAATTGGAGAATAATAATATTCCATTCGACGAAGTTGAAGTGTTGCGTGATCGATGGTTATTCTACACAGCATAGAGGAAATCGAAAGCAATAATTATAAATTTCGTAAGGACGCGCTTATGGTCGAATCATTAAAGCATTTAACAAGAAGGCATTTTCAGACAACATTCCGAAATTATAATATGATCTAAAGTGTGAATTTTACATTCAAACGATTCCTGAAGGCATACGTAAGGGAAGCGTGGAGAGTGACAACCGATGACCCACAGTGTCATTCTTTTCTCTAATACGACAACGTATGTTTATCTCGATCCGTGAATATGTATGAGCTTATTCTGTTGATAAATCATATGAGGCAAAAATAAAAGAAAATTTATTGTACTCCTTCCAAATTATTTCTCTTCAAAAAATATTGCTTCTTGATCGAGACAAACAGTGTTGTGATATGACGTTTTGTCGAAATGACGAAGAGTCGGGTGGGACGCCACCTAATCATGTGTTGTATGCCATATAGTATGAAAGACTGGCCATCTTGAGTACGAATATGGTTGTCTCATTCACATTTAAATCTTCACTCATTTTTTTCCTTCAATTTATTGACTTACAGATTCTTCCAACTATTTGCTGCATTGTTATTCCTTATTCAGTTTCAATCAAAGTCATATTCGCAAATTCTCCTCTGGCGTAAAGTCTTTCCTCTAACAATTTCAAAAGAAATGAAATAGTGTAGCACGTGGAATCATACAACAAACATAGATGTGACTGTAAACCGATGAATGATGGACGTCTGCGAGCAAGAAAGAATGGATACACCGACAACGTGGACATGGCGAAGACATCAAGTCAAACAGTTGTTTTTTTACGTGGATCTCATAAGTACGGAAGATTACGTTAACGCGATGCACTTCAAATCGGAAGATTTTGACGAGAAATGAATTGTTAGTGAACCGTAATAAATAAATTAATTACAAAATAAGGAAGTAAAGTTGTGTGCGTCAGACAAAATAAACGAGTATCGGGATGACAATCAAAGATCAAGGAAATTCTGAACAATAATTCAGACATGCAATTACTACGTGAAGCATCCCTTCGTCGCGGGAAGATAATTGTCGTAAAGATTCAAGATCGAAGAAATCTTAATTACAATCAAATTTCAAAGGTGTTCTTCAAGGAACTGTGAGGTTCTCCAATTTGAGTGAATAAGTTATGGTGAATTGGATACCCATAACTGGACCAGTGACGAAAGTTTGATATGGAATCATAAGTGGAGATGAAGCAATGGTGACTCGACTGTGAAACCTTTTAAGAAATAATGATCTGGCAATTAAGTTTCCCCTAGATTGTGACAATAATAATGAAAACCATGTGTGGTTATTAAAAGATAAACATATTAGTTAATAAAATTAAGTGTGTATCGTTAACGATACAAGATTGATGTGATTAGCTGAAGGATGCGGTACAATTCTTAAAAGTAACTGTACACAATTAGTAATGACAAGAAATAAGCTAAAAGACTCGCGAAATAAAAATTTGAGAAACAATAAGATAAATTTGAAGTTCACCAATAATATTTTGTAATATTTTCAAAGAATTGGGAAAGGTGTGGTTATATTAATCATTGTTGATTTAAGACCTTAAGTCCAATTCAAAAGATATATGCTATCACAGTCAGATGCTGATCAAAATGATATAATTTGAAGTATGGTGAATTGATGATTTTGGTTGATGGAAATGGGTGGATATAATTGTGGATGATTTGGTTGATTGATGGTGTCGGCTTGAGTCCGAATGGTAGTCAATGGTGTAGGGGAAGTGCTGCCCAAATTTTCAGAAATTACCCTACAATAAAGAAGTATATTATCGTTCTCATCAGTACTCCAAATGATTGCGATCTCGGTTCTTGAGAAAGATTGTTATGATCAAACCGAATTTATATAATTGGTCTTTGATTCCAGTTATCTAGTCAGCACTTGGTGTAAGTGATCACTTAAAAGTGTTAATTGATTAACTTCACCAACTGATGGTTAGTTAAATGGAGGTTGATTCCAATTAGATTAAGTAAAACTCTGACATGATTTCAGTTCCAAAATCAAAGCGATTAGCAATTTGGAGGAAGTAATGGCATTAGCAGAAATTGAAAGTTTAGTAGAATTATCGGAATGTTACTGCAGACATGTGTGAGGTTTTATCTAGATGAATGCGCCCTTTTTGATAAATAAGAGGAATAGAGAGTAAGTGGTACATACTAGTAAGAAGAATATTTTCAAGAACTGAAGATTCAAGATAGAGCAAAGAAATGTTACCATCTGTAATAATACTCCATGAAGGACGTGAATGTACATCCATGTCGAATTACGATTTAATGGAAGATGCTATGAAATACTGGAAAATTCACAAATCCAAGTATCCGATGTAAGATAGAGACTGACGAAGTCTGCATGTGAACTCAAGAAAAAAAAAGAATGTTGATCAAATGGGGAAAGCCAAATATGTGATCAGTGATGATTTAAGCCAAGCTAAGAAAAATAAATATCGATAAATTTTGATAATTCTGTTAGTAAGAATTTAAAAATTATAAATAAAAGCCCTCATTCCAGTGTTAACTCCTGAAATGGTTTATCAAATAATGAACATATTAATATTATCAAGAAAAGGAAATTCCTTATTTTTAAAAGAGATAATGAATAATGAGAATGGAAAAATAAATAAGAAAAGAAGTTGAATCAAAAGAATGATAAAGAAATTTTATAATTTGATTCAGGATATAAGCAAGTATGAACATCAGATGTGTCAGAACTGATAGGAGAATGAAGTGAAACGCCGATAATGGAAAATAAGAATTTCATTCAAAAACTGTGCGCAAACAGGGAAGATTAAATAATAGTAATTGTGGTGAACTGTCAGAGAAGAACGTTACAATGAATCTTATATCGGAATTCTTTAGGATTAAAGTGAAGTCCTGGAGGTTCGAACGAATGATTTACCAAGGTTACCTCGAGGAATGAAGTAAAAATTTCTCATTGGTTACTGTAGAGAGTTGAGCAGGTGTTAAAAGCCCTGTATCGTATGACCCAGTAGGAATGAAATAATGAGTGAATGAAACTTCAGGAATGTGGAATGAAAGAATAATTAAATAAAGAGTGTTTAGTGCTAGACTCAAAAGAGGTCATGGGAAAAAGAGAATGAAGGTATGAAGTTACGCACTGATTATCAGAAGTTATAAGTCTGAAGATTAAATGAACATAAAGTACCAGGAGTATCTGGATAGTGTAATTGTATTTATTGATAACATCCTCGCCCATTCAAGGACTAAGGAAGACCAAATTGAACACTTGAAGATATGTCGGCAAAGGGTGAAAGGCAGCAACTGCATTTTAAACAAAGATATGAACTCTAGTCATAATTAATTATGAGCTACGGACATATGGTTAATTACCAACCAAGCAAGATCCATTTAGAGACAGATGTCTTGGGTAGAAAAGAAAGAGTGAAGGTCACTAAGATTGTTGGGGAGTAGATAAAGGAATAGGAAAAGTTAGAAATTGAAGAATAGGTTTTGATCCGTCTTCTGGGTTATGCTGATACTTGATTTGTTATTAGATATCAAAGGTGGTATTAATACAGATGATTGATGTTGACTACAGTATGGGACGTTGTGAGCATCAAAGTTCATATTGATATCTAATTTGATATGACAACAAAATGAGTATTAGTACCAAGAGACCGGGTTTTGAATAAAGTTATTGATTCATTATGTTCCAAATTAATATATTTCCTTTCAGATAGTAAAAGATTCTCGCTCGATGGATATACTTGATAGTGGTTGAAAAGAAATTGGTATATACTGTTAAGTAGTAAGTTAAATGCAATTGTTGAAATTTTTCCTTGAAGTTTTTGCTTTTGAATAGATGTAGGACATTTTGAAGCATAAGATGCCATGAGCTCAGTATATCGGACACAGATGAATGAAAAGCACGAGAGATCGATTAAAGATTCTCGAATATGATTAGAAAATAATCATAGGCTAGACTAACCGAACAGAAGGAGACATGAGAAGTAAAGTAGAACAGTCAGTGAAAATAGAAAGTTCATAAACACAAGCTATTAGAATTGGAAAGAAAAGAAGGTTAGTGTAAATTAAGTTAGTCCTTTGAGATAATGAGATAGATAGAGTGATTGTGAATGAGTTGGCCTTGTTACGGGCATAACGAGTTCATAAGATGTTCAAATGTATATGAGTAAGAAGATGTAATTTCGCTCCATATGTATAAAATAAAGGTTAAATCAGGTAACGTGAGTAACTGATAGATTTAATGTCGGTAAAAGACCGTTGAGTTGTGATTAAAATGATGAGACATGAGGAATTATAAGAGAGATACTTGGAAAACATCATGGTATGTTCCTTAGCATGATTCTGAGGACATAATCCTTTTAAGGGGGAAGGATGTAACATCCGGGGAATATTATGTAATTATTTGTATCAATAAATAATTGTTATGTGATTTTTATGTGAATTTGGTGAATTATTTGATGATTGATATTAATATTTGGATGTCTATTTCTGATAAAAAGTTAAATATTTTAATTTTTAATTATTCAGAATTAAATGTAGATATTTTTTGTATTTTCTGGAAATTTTTGGATTGCTGTATGATTTTATAAGAATTTATAGAATTAATAATGATTATTTTTACATAATTATAAAATTACTTTTTAGAATCAGAAATCATCCCACTTTAACCGATTTTGCGTTTTTACAACCCAATACTCTTCCGAAAACTCTTTCCTAACCTAATCTGATAATTCTGAACACTTTTCGTGTTTTAACTTTTTCGATCTGGGATACGGTTTGACCCATATGAGTCCCGACGTAAAAGTTTCGATACGCAAATCATTTTATATATCGATAAGAATCCATATTCTCAAAAGGCGAGACATTATTACCTTATTTTCATATAAAACATTTTATAGGAAGCTCTATTTTGATAATTATCCAATTCTGGTATTAATATCGTATCGTCTTTTAGTTACTTAGCGGCTAAATAACCTATTTTCAGATTCGATATGTAAATATAATTATCGAATTATTAAACAAATAAAATATGTGATGGTTTCGTCAGCTATGTGTTGCTATATTATTAATTGTTTATGATTTGTTGGATGCGGAGATTAATTTTGTAATTAATTATCGAGTTGTATGAATTTAATTTATTTTAAAGTGATTCTATTGAATATTTATTCTCATAAATGTTAAAATTGTTTCAAAAATTATTTTTATGCTTTTATAATTTCAATGTTTATTTTTAATAGTTTGTAAAATTCATAAATCAATATTCTATCAATTATTTATCTTTAAATAATTTTCCGATTTCATTTGACTATAAAATCAGTATTTAATTCCGAGATTCTTCAAAAATTATGAAATACATATTTTATTAAGTTGGGAATATTTCACGAATTTTAAAATTATTTTGGAAATTTTACGGCTTTTATTTAACCGCACGTGTATTCGATAAAATTGTAAAATAGGGGTCGGATGCGCGTTTTGAAAATGATTTTAAAATTATGAAATTTTTATGATAATTAGTTTTAATTATCTCGAGAATTTTTAAATATGTTTGGATAAATTTTCGGGTTATTGTTACCCGTAAATTATTTGTTGAAATCATTAATTGTGGTGTGGATCAGGACAATAATGAGAATAAAATAACGAAAGAAAAAAAAATAAAAATAAATAAACCACAGGAGCTCCCCTACCCTGTTCCCCCTTTTCTTCTCCCGTTTCTCATCTCTCTCCACCGCCTCTCTCTCTCAAATCTCTCTAATTCCTCTCTCTCCCCCTTTCTTCCCGCATTCCCCGATTTATTCCCCCTTTCCCCTTTCTTCTCACCTTGTTTTCCTGTAGGACGGTTGTTGTTTCTGGTAACGTCCCCTATGCTATGTTCCTTCAATTTCAGTCGCCGCCCCTCGCCGTTCTGGCTAGGTGGTGGTGCGTGTGTCGTGTTTCATGCGTATATACATATATGCTTCGTGTGTGTGCGTGTATTTCATTCGTGTGTGTCTATTTGTGTTTGTGTGTATGTTTCTGCAGGTGTGTGTTTGTGCGTGTGTGTGTGTTTCTGCGTGTGTGTGCGGGTTCGGAGTGTGTTGGTTTCAGCCTGTTGCTTTGCTCCGGCCGTTTTCCGAAGGCTGGGTCTTTGCTTTCTTCGCCGCCTGTTCTGTGTTGTTAGTGCACGCGCGTGTGTGTACTGTTTAATTTTATTTAATTTAATTCTCTTCTAAAATTATGAACAAAATTAATTGATGTTTGGTACGGTGTAATAAATTAAGAAATCGGTGGAATTTATTTGAAAACCCGAATTTTATCGGGAACCAATAAATTTTGCCGCTGTTGACGATGACTTTTAACGAGTCAACAATGGACCGTGATGAATTAATTCTGAGTCCTAAATTATAAATAAATAAAAGTAGTTTTGAAATAAATTTCGGAACGAAAATAATAATAATAATTAATAAAGAGAATTCGGATTGGTGGACGGGATTAATAAATGGATTATGAATTGCTTGATGTGATTGTTGATTGTGATTGACGTCGAATTGCTCGACGGTTAGGCCGATAAACAAAGGAGACGCTGCCCGATTTTTGGAAAATTAATTCTAAAGATACGGGAACGTAACCTATATTTATCGGAGACGTCGAATAACCATATATAATTATATTATACGAATTTAATTACGGTTGAGACAAAATAATTTATAAATAATCGATTACCCTGTTTTTCAAAATGACGAGTATACGTATTTTCCGAAAATAAATACCGAACCGAATTTTGAAGGTGCAAGCCATAATTGCTATGTGTATTTCAATAATACCTATAAATACGAGACATGATATGAAACCGTATGGGTAGAAGTGATAGCGATTTGATGTTAAGCTTAAGCGATTTTCTGAATTAGGGTATTTCAACCCTGTAGGTTCTAGAAGGAAAACCCGAGTATCGACATCGGACTAGGGATGATCTAGTGATTAGACATCGAGATCAATGAAGTTTCAATCGAAGAACCTGAGTGTTGGGATCGTATCCAAAATGGGATAGTAGCTTGACGATAAAAGCTGAACGTTCAAATTGAACCAAAGTCTACTAGTAATAGCGGTTAAAGCTTATCGAGACAAGTATTCCTGATTTTTCTTTTAAAATACTGCAATTATTTCTTCGTTCCTATTCTAAGTTCAGAATAGTTAAATGTTTTACATTTCGCTGCAATTACTCTGATTATGCATGTTCTTTTCATTATTATTCCTATAATTCGATTGCTCTCTTGAGCAAATACCCATTCTTTCAGGTTATTTGCCAACCCTGAATTGGGATGTTTTGAATTTAAATTTATTTGACATCAAAATACTCCACGGGCTGGATAATGATGGTGTGTGGGATTAAGTTTTACCTAATCTTAAGGACCGGGACATGATCGGTGCCTTGAGATGGGCCGTAGAGCCTGGGGACCCGACTGGATCTATACAGGTAGGTATAGATCTGCACTGTATCCTGACTGATCAACAGGATATAGGTGCGAACTAATATTCAGTCTAATTTATTGTTGATCGCCATTAACGACATTCTCTCTCGAAAAGTTTATGATTCCAAAACCGGACAAAACCCTGATTCAAGAGATGAATCTGGGAATCACTTGCCACTTTTGGATTTATAATTTAAGGCTGGTGACATCCAATGTTTATTCGCTCAACTCCTTCAAATAAATAGAATTGTTTAAAATTTATTTAAAGATCTTGTCCGGAAATTTCCCTTTGATATTAATGCCTGAAACTCAAATTATATACTTGCTGGGCATTTTTGGCTCACTCTTGCTTTGTAAATTCTTATTTCTTTCAGAAACTGATAAGGATAAAAGTGAATAGCTTTGATAGACAGCAGAAGTTAGAGAAATATTAGGTCCGGTAGGTTAATACAGGGGGTTGTGTAATAACCCCAAATTTTGGACTTTTTATAACCCTTATGAATAGTGATTTTGCTGATTATGCTGAATAAGAAAATTTTTCATGCCACGCTATGTAGGGGTTCTTTTATTGATATTCTGAGATATTTTTAATACTCTATATGGTATATAAGTGTATGTAAAGATCGTCAGAATCCAAATTCGAACACTTTGATTTTTCTCGAAAATCCACCAGATACAGAAAGATTTGGGTATAAGGTAACATGATAAAAAGGATTTAAATTCAAGGATTTTAAGAGAGGATCATAAAAAGGAATATAAAATATTGAGAAAGGTTTAGGGGAACCCAAATAATAAGATCCCAAGTATGATCCCTCAAACGATAAACGAGAACGAAAGTTAAGCGAACCGTATAACAGATAAGCGGTCATTAGCCAAGTAATTATGGGTTAATCAAAGAGGTTAGTGGATGATGATGTCATCGCACCACAAGGAGAAGACATGTGGCAATTGGATGACATATGAAGGATGACATAAGCATGACAAGAAGGAAGTGTGTTGTTGATTGATTCTTGGCCATGCAAAAGTTACCATGGTAAAAATTTAATGTATTTCCAAGACAAAAGGAAGCAACCAACCAACAAATATCATAACACAAATATAAAATGAGAAGTTGACTTTCCCATTTCAAGAAGAAGCTCTCGGCCTTTCTTCCATTTCAAGGAGAAAAAAATCAATTTCCAAGATCCAAGCTTTGATAATTTGTGAGGTAATTATCCAAGGTTCCTTATGCATAGATATAGCTATCCTATGAATCTAAGCTTCCATTTCCTTCAAAATCTCTTTCAATAATTCATGGAAGAAGAGGGTGAATAGTGTTTTCAAGATCTTGGAAATTTTGATCTTATGTTTTTGTTTGGATATAGCTTTTGTAAGGATTTTCAAGGGTTGTTTCAAGCTCCTTAGTTACTTCTACTCACCAAGGAAGGTATAATCTCATAACCTAGCCTTACTTTTGAATGTTTAGAGCTTGTTATATTTGGTATAGTTCATGAGAAGCATGATTCATGTATATTTAGAGTTTGATTGGATTTGTAATGAGTTTGAGTTATAAATCTTGGATTATTGGTTAATGAACTTAAATATAGCTTTTAGTTCATGTTTACGGGTAGTATAAATTGGAAAATCTTGAGATGTTGGGGCTGTTGTTTCCTTGAAGTCAGTCTGCCCAGGCATTCACCCAAGCACCAAGTAAAGTATGGATGGAGTTTGGTTTTAATGATGATTGTGGGTTGATTTGTGGATTGATTGGAGTAGTTTAAAATTTGGTAATCGCGTAGACATAGCTGTCGTAATGCCCGATTTACCTTAGACTGTTTTTGTTCTTAAATTCAGGACCCGTGAACTCACTGTTAGATTCTGACCATTGCCATGTTTAGATATTTCATGTTACGAGCTTCGTTTTGATATGTGGTTCGCTTGAATCCGATGTACGGTTTAGGAGAAACGACCGTTTTAAGTAACGTCATTTCGTGAACGAACCATTTCCCCTCGCCTTAGTTTGAAACCTTGTTTAAGGTCCTTAAATGACTAATTGGAGTATGAAAAAATTATGTAAAGTGGACTAGGCAGTTGGTAGAGTACTCGCGAAAGAATCGTCTTAAAATTCTTAATGGTTAATTTATTAAAAATGGTGGAGCCGAGGGTACTCGAGCGACTTAAGTGAATCGTTAAGCGCAAAAGTGAGCGTTAGAGTCTAATTGGTTAAAGTCTAGATTCTTAAGCGAATTTGGTTTAATTCCAACTTATATGTTGATTATAGGTTACCAGACTCATCCCAGGCCTTTTACGACCCCCGGTCGCTCAGGCAAGTTTTCTAACTGTTATACTGTTGTTGTGATGTAAATATATATATGCATTATCTTGTGATAAGTGCATGATTGTTATTGCAAATTTTGTGATATATTGGAGCATGCTGATATGGTATATATGCATGTCTGTTTCGTAATCTTGATATCTAATTGTTGATTCAAATGCTTATAAGTTACATAATACCTATGCTAGAGAAAAGCAGTAGTTGCGTATACCCTTAGTATAGAGGACCCAAAGGTGAATATTTTCTAAACCGGGAGTCGATGTTACCGAGTATAATATATATATATATATTTATATATATATTGATATAGTTTTCAAAACTATTAATCGAATAAGGTTTATTCGATAACTTTATTTTATTTAATGAATATTATTTTGAATATTCATTCGAGGACTTATGACTCTGCTTACTTTATTTAATGAATATTATTTTGAATACTCATTCGAGAACTTATGACTCCGCTACTTTTATTAAATAATATTCTTTATTTTATTAAAGAATAATGTTTCGATAATCAAACTTATTTTCGATTATTCAAATAAAGATCGTACTTTCATATAAGTATATCTTTGGTTATTTATTATTCATTTCAAGTATGAGTTTTAAAACTTCTACTTCAAATTATTTTTATAAAGATTATCCTTATGGGAATATTATTTAAATAATAATATTCAAATATTCTCCAACATATCGGGACTGATTCATTTTATTAAATCAGCATTACTCCAAACATTCTTAAAAATGTTTTCGAGTCTTCAAAATGATTTTAAAAGTTAGAGCGGATCCCAAAACTCGTTTTCAAATTTAAGATCTTCCTTTCGAAGGGGATTAAATACTCGCTTAAAAATCTGAGGAATCTGGCTCTGTGGCGTATTTTATATTCGCAATGAGGTTGCTGTTTTGAGAAAACATTTTGATTACTTGCCCAACGTTCGGGAAGTAAGTCCATCTATTTGAGTCGGCATAAGCAACATGGGCTCAGTGGGCGTCCATGAAAGTGTAAGTGGCTCAGTGGGAGTCCATCAATGCGTAAATGGCTGAGTGGCAGTCCAACATAGGTCCTAATGCGGCCAGGGTGATGACCAATGAGGAATTCGTCCATCTACTAGTAGAAAAGGTTACTTATTGGTATCTTTGCCTGATCAGCAAGATATCAAGTTTATGCCAAAATTCTTTTCTTCCAAAATTCATTGGATATTGTAACTCTGTTCATACTTTTCATGACAGAGGTTTTCAGGGAATGTATGATATATATATAGGTGTATATATATATATATATATATATATATATATATATATATCGGGACTTAAATGAAGTATCTCGTAACTTCATTACTTTTGAATGATATTTCAAAGATTGAATCTATTCAAATCTTATCTTGTAGTCTCATCTATGTGATGAACTTTTGAAACTGATTATAGCTTGAACGGTGGTAGTTCGAGTAATATTCGGAAAAGATATAAGTATATTGGAGTATCTTGTAACTTCATCTTTTCAACTTATATCTAGTAAATGATTATCTTATGCATGACAAAGATTTTCAGATAAACGTTGAGACAAGGTTAGATATATGAGATCACCTTGCAACGATATTTTTATACAGTTAAAAACTTGAACTCTGTGTATATTATGCATGGAAGAGGACTTCCAAGATATTGAAAAGTATATGTACATATATACTGAATATTTTGCGACTTGGTCGCGTTAAGATATCAAACTTGGTTCATTTCTTTTTGACCAAGACTTTCATGAGTACTATGAGAATGCACATATATTGTTAATTATTATACATATTATTTCGGTGGGCTTGTTGCTCACCCTTGCTTTCTTCTTTCATCACACAACAATAGATAGAAAAGATGAACAGGACCAAGCTCCCAATACGCAAGCGGTTAGGAAACATTTCGCAGTTTTCTGGAGGCGTTGATGCCGCAGTAGCTGAGGTAGGAATTACCAATAGGCTAGGCTTTCAACTTTTGGTGTTCTAGACTTATGTATCTATATGAATTATAAAAATGGTAAGGAAATGTAAATTTATTCAGAAACCCTTTCGAGGTATAACGACTTATAATGGTAGAATGAACTGACTTGTGTTATTTTTGGCATTCATCTCTGAGACTATAACTTGTGGTGTGTGTGTGTGTGTATTGTAGGGTCACAGTATGCAGTAGTTGATTGTTTATTAATATTAAGTGTTATTAAGGGAAATGGAACTCGTTACAACCCGGATCCCCGACCCCGGATTTTGGGGTGTTACAGGGTGAATGTATTATCGTTTGTTTTTATCAACTAATTGCAGCGGATACGAGATAATAAAAACTAAAACGAAAAACACAAAAGCTTCGGGGGTAAATCTTATGTTATTAAGATAAACCTCGAATGGGTGCTTACAACTTTGATAAACAAATCAAAGCAACAAAAGCAATTCACACTACAAATGATATAATATCGAATGTGTGAAAAGCTATCACTCTAATAAGCAAGTGTTCCTATTACAATCAGCTATCAAATCCTAGGAATAACGCTTATGAGTGTGACGGATGTAAGTCTTTAATTCTGTAAAAATTTCAGCAGAGTTTCTCCTTGTAATTGATGATATTCAAGTGAATCTCCAAAAAAACAAGTGAAAGCTCTACTGTTTCTGATGATAGTTAGTTCTGAAACGTCCCATCAGATCTGATTGATATAGGGGCAGGTAGATGGAGAGACGTGGCAAGCTGTGAGCCAAGTATTTAATCAATCAGGGTGCAGTAGTCGAATTGTACAAGTCGAAATCAAGCCAAGAGGATATAAATTGCATCAAGATCACTTCCAAGTTCCTACTAGTCGACTTTTGAAGATTAAAATTGACTAGTAGAATCTAGAAGTCGATTTCTCCTTGAATTGAATTGCCAGAAGTCGATTTTCATTACCAAGGGAGTTTTTGACTTAGCTTCTTCAAGCCACACTACACTAGTCAATTTCTAGGCCATAAAATCGACTAGTAGGCCTCCAATTTCGACTAGTAGCTTGCTAGGATTTGTAGAATTCGATTTGTAACTTCTAGTAGTCGATTTATATTATTTTTTTGCCTTAGAAACTTTTCCATCCTTAGACAAATCTTCCTCCTTGCTATGCACTTCCATTTGGTTGACTTGCAACTCATGGAAGTTGACCTGCAATCACTTTAAACTTGAACTCTTTTACTTCTTTAAACATGATTTCTACAAAACCTTAGTTATACCACTTCATGTCTTCCAGTCTTCTGAGCTTCGTCTTCAATCTTCGAACAGTTTTCTTGAATATGAATCTCACTTGACAGTCTTTCGAATGATAGTACTTAGTTTCCCTTTACGGATCACTGACGCCTAGTGCAATGGTCTGGTTCACTGACGACTAGTTTCGCTCTCAGGCCTTCGTACTATAGACTATACAATTCACTGTCAAGTCTTCTACCATATCAAATCAGCTTCACTGAAACCCTTATGACCTTCACACCAATCCAGATTGCTACTTCGAATATCTTCAACCTTATTCCTTCGATGAATGAACATATTAATGAACTTCCTTCAAACTTCTATTGACGACTTCTTCACTGTAGCTTTCCAGATCATTGTGTATATGTCAAGTCTTCTATCTTCTTACTGGTTTCAATGGATATAGGATTATTTGCAAGTCCTGTCTATGTTGAGTTATCATCCTCTGCATTATTTTCATAAATGAATCTATCTTTAATCTTCAACTCCTTCTATATCCAACAATTTACCCCTATTTGGTTGTTAAACATGACAGTCAAATTTATACTAGAGAAGTATCAATTTGGAGGATAACTCAACTAACCATAACCAAAAATCTTCAATCAGCTTTCAACATTGATGTCCTGGACTTGGAAATAATACTATCTTATATCTTCTACACTCATACTCATTCAGCTCCAGCAGAGAACAACATCTTCTCTCCCTTTAGTAGAAATACAAAAGATACGTCTTCAAAATCTCCATATTTCTCCCCCTTAGATAATCAACATGAGTGGGCAGGAAAAATATCTTAGGTGACCTATCCAGTCTTCTTCTAATTTGAAGAAGGTTGCTCCCCCGTAGTTGAATAAGGATATCCACCAGTCTTTGTTCCACATTTCTCCCCCTTTGTCCAATATTGGGAAAAATGTTTTTGTGTTATGCCATATTTATTCTCCCCCTTAGTTGAGTAATCCTTCAAATGTAGACTACAGAAACTAAATCTCCCACCAAGTACAATTTAGAGAGAAAAGAAGTTCCAGGATTCTCAACTCAAGAAAAGAACTAGCCTTATATCACAAAAAATTCCCTTCCAGCTTCCTTATATCTCCCAAGAAACAGAATTCCATAACCAGAACCAGGAGAGAACCTCATACAGAAAAAGTCTTCAACCCCAGATCATCACAGCATTCTTGAGAATATTACAAACAAAACCAAGCTAGAATAAGAACAGGTGCTATAAATTTCCTCACAGTGCAAGTGGGTGATTTCTGTTTAGTGTCCTCACAGTGTGTTTCACTCCACTATACACTCAAGTGTTTGAACTCATCCTCACAAGTGTTTCACTCCACTCAGAGCTCCAGAAGTCCAACAATGAATGTACCTGCAAGAAAATCCTTTTCATAGAAAAGTTGCCTTCCATCTTCAAGGATGAAAACTCTCAGTCAAAAGATTCAGAAATATTCCTTCTGAGAGGGGAAATTAGGATTCTATAAAGTGGCAAAATTCCTAATATCCCTCAATTTCTATGAAGAAGCATACCTTATAAACTCGTCAGTTGATATCTGAGTCCTCATTTACAAGTTTCTATTTTGACTTAGTCAAAATCATATCCAGATTTGAATTCTAGGATGATAACCAGTGATCAATGATATGCCATTAGGGATCAATGATTTCTTCTTATGTCACTTAGACATGAATCAGAGATAATGGTCTTAGGATAAATCAGAGTACCAGAATCTCATCAGAGTTAGAATCCATATGGATCTCAGATTTAATTAAAATTAAATCTCAAGTTCTATCAGTGACCTTGAGATGGTTTAATAAACTTGCTCTGTCAAAACCTTCCATTTGTGTGAAACTCCCACGTGCATTGAAATATTTGAGGTAAGGTAGTGACTCTCATTCGGATGCCCTGGCTGACAGGAGAATTTTCAATAGAAATACAACCTGTTGAGAGAATGCTTTTAGTAACAGTTTCAGTGCCTTTTTCAGCTTTACATTCTTTTGAGAGAATATAAATGGGCTTTACAGTTGTCTCAGGATTAGAATACTCCACTACTTTGTGAGAGACAAAGTTGTAGGGTTGACCTTTCCTTCCTTATGTGGTGCTGCTTGGCACTATCTCCCTCACTCAACTCAACTCCAGTTATCAAGGTTCAGAATGCAACTGATCATGTGGTTTTCATATATCAGAGCAAAAGCTTTAAATAAATTATGTTTGAGGAGTGTTTGGTTCTATGACTTTGGTCAGAACCTATTAGTTTGATAGGCTCATAGTCAGCTTCCTAAGCCACTGGGGGCAGTTATAAGTTTCAGAATACTAGGATTGGGCCTTAGGAATAATCCATAAAGTTTTAGAATGCTTAAGGATCAAGGAATGATACGTTAGAAGTAACCACAGAGAACACATGACAGGATCTACTACTAGAGATCATCCAATATGTGATTGTGTGGTGTTTCAACTTGAAGTACATTATGAAAGATTGGTCATACCTGAACTTTACCTTAGATGCTTTCTGTACTTGGATATTCAGCGCAAGACTTAAATAGCAACATAGTTAGTAGCAATGGTAAATAGCATCATGTATTGATTTAGAATTGAGTAAGTAGAATAATTCTTTCTAGAGAATGTATCAGAGCCACATGGATGAAACATATGAAAAAGATGGAAGAAATACTCTACTCATTTTAGTTCTAAACCAATATAAAGGGTTATCTAGCATATAGCAATCATATTTTCAAGTATTTTGTCAAGTATGTACACATGCATAAATATTTTATATATCAGAGCAAAAGTGTGCATACATACAGGACAAATAGACATTATGATTTAAGACAATTAAACACAATTCATGCTAGGAATAAATTTATCTGAGATAGAGTGTTAGGTCCAATACAGAAAAGGGGTGCTAACCTATCTCAAGTACATACAAAGCTCCAGATAAACTAACTCAATTACCACAAAACATGTAACATATAAGATCATGGTAATCAATTAGCATCAAAATCTCAAATCCAATTATCACTAAGCATACAAGCGTACAAAACATGTGATAATCAATTTGCTTCAATCCATGGATAATGAATATAGGTAAATAAACTTTACAAGGCCTCAAAGCATCATCATAGGATTTGTAAAATTTATCCCAATCAAATTACATAATATGTTAACTTCTATTTTTAAGTGGACAAGTTTAACATGCCAAGTTCACTAACTAACTTGCTAAAAGTAGCTTCATCAAGTGGCTTAGTGAAAATGTCTGCAATTTGATCAGCTGTGGGAACAAAAATTAGTTCCACAGTACCATTCAATATGTGCTCTCTTATGAAATGATACCTTATATCAATATGTTTGGTCCTCGAGTGCTGAACAGGATTGTTTGAGATTGCTATGGCACTTGTGTTGTCACAGTAGATAGGAATATGATTCAACTCAAGTACATAGTCTCGGAGTTGGCTTCTCATCCATAGAATTTGAGAACAGCAGTAGATGTAGAAACCGAATGCTGCTTCTTGCTAAACCAAGAAACCAATCTTCTTCCAAGAAACTGACAGCTTCCTGAAGTACTCTTCCGATCAATCTTACAACCAGCATAGTCAGAATCCGTATATCCAATGAGATCAAAGCCCGTGTCTTTAGGATACAAGATACCTAGATTCGATGTACCCTTCAAATACCTAAAGATCCTCTTGACATCTATCAGATGTGACTCTTTCGGATCAGCTTGGAACCTCGCACACAAGCATTTTGCAAACATTATATCTGGACGACTTGCAGTCAAGTAGAGAAGAGATCTAATCATGCCTCTATAATGAGTGATGTCCACTTTTTTACCAGACTCATCTTGATCAAGTTTTGTGGCAGTTTCCATAGGAGTCTTGGCAGGTGTTGAATCTTCCATATGATATTTCTTCAGAAGATCCCTGATGTACTTCATTTGACAAATGAAGATACCATCTGGCTTCTGGCTTACTTGAAGTCCGAGGAAGAAATTCAACTCACCCATCATGCTCATCTCATACCTACTCTGCATAAGCTTAGCAAACCTTGCACAAAGTGCCTCATTCATAGACCCAAATATAATATCATCAACATAAACTTGCACAAGTATGATATCATTTTTATGCTTTTTATGAAATAGAGTCTTATCTATGACACCTCTAGTAAAACCATTCTCAATTAGAAATTCAGAGAGAGTGTCATACCGTGTTCTATGCGTTTGCTTTTATCCATAAAGAGCCTTGAAGAGAAGATACACAAAATCTTCAAACTCAGGGTCTGTGAAACCAGGAGGTTGCTCCACATAGACCTCTTTTTCAAGCTCGCCATTCAAAAAAGCACTTTTCACATCCATCTGATAAACCTTGAAGTTTGAATGTGCAGCAAATGCTAAGAACATTTTGATGGCTTCAAGTCTAGCCACTGGTGCAAAGCTCTCATCATAGTCAATGCCTTCTTCTTGAGAATAACCCTTAGCAACCAGTCTCGCCTTGTTCCTTGTTACAATTCCATCTCCACCCAGCCTGTTCCTGAATACCCACTTAGTGCCAATAACATATTTATCTTTTGGTCTGGGTACAAGCTTCCACACTTTCTATAATAACCCCAATTTTTGGAATCTTTGAAACCCTTATGAATAGTGATTTTGCCGATTATGCTGAATAAGAAAATTTTTCATGCCACACTATGTAGGGGTTCTTTCATTGATCTTCTGGGATATTATTAGTACTCTATGTGGTATATAAGTGTATGTAAAGATCGTAAGAATCCAAATCCGAACACTTTGATTTTTTCCAAAAATCCACTAGATACCGAAAGAATTGAGTATAAGGTAACAGTATAAAAGGGATTTAAATTCAAGGATTTTAAGAGAGGATCATAAAAGGAATGCAATGTATTGAGAAAGGTTAAGGGAACCCAAGTAATAAGATCCCGGGTATGATCCCTCAAACGATAAACGAGAACGAAAGTTAAGCTAACCGTATAACAGATCAGCGGTCATTAGGCAAACAATTAGGAGTTAATCAAGGAGGTTAGGGATGATGATGTCATCAAACCAACAAGAAGAGGACAAGTGTGGAGGGTGACATCACATGATGACCAAAGCATGACATAAGGGAAGGAAGTGTGGTTGATTTATAACCACACAATTTTTCATGGTTAAAAATGATTAAAACAAAACAAAAATCAACCAACCAAGGCAAATCAAAACAAATCACAAAGACACAAAAGCTCTTCCCTTTTCTTCAAAGAAAAGCTCTCGGCTTTTTCTTATTTCAAGAGAAGAAATTTTCAAAAATCAAGATCTAACCATTGTTAAATCACAAGGTAATTATCCAAGGCCCCTTATGATTAGTTATGGCTATCCTAGAAGTTTGAGCCTCCAATTCTTCATGAATCTCTTCCAATAAATCAATGAAGAAGATAATGAATAGTGTATTCAAGATTTCTAACTTGGTTTTCTTTGTTTTTCCTTTATGATCCAAGCATTCCTAAGCTATCTCAAGGCTTCTTAAGGCTCCCTAGCTACTCTAATCACTTCAAGGAAGGTATAACATCTCCAAACCCTAACCTTACTTTGAATATTAGGATGGTTTTGATTGTTATGGTAAAAGAGAAGCTTGATGCTTGTATGTTTAGAGTTTGGGTTGGAGTTGTAGTGATTTGGATGTTGAAATCTTGTTTATAGTTAAAGTAACCAAAATCCATCCATGATTGAGAAGTTGAATAAATTGGAAATATTAATATGTGAGGGCTTTTGTAGTATGGTATGGATGGATTTTGGTTGTATGAATGAATTGTGGTTGATTGGTGGTTGGTTTGGAGTAGGATAAAAATTGGTAATCGCGTAAACATAGCCGTCGTAATGTCCGATTTACTTTAGACTGTTTTTGTTCATAACATCAGGACCCGAGAACTCACTGTTAGGTTTTGACCATTGCCATGATTAGATAGTTCATGTTACGAGCTTCGTTTTGATATGTGGTTCATTTGAATCCGATATACGGTTTAGGAGAAACGACCGTTTTAAGTAACGACATTTTGCGAACGAACCATTACCCCTCGCCTTACTTTTAAACATAGGTTAAAGACCTTAAAGGACTAATTGGAGTATGAAACATTTATGTGAAGTGTATTATGCAGTTGGTAAGGCACTCGCGAAAGAATCTCCTTAAAACCCTTAATGGTTAATTTATTAAAAATGGTGGAGCCGAGGGTACTCGAGCGACTGAAGTGAATCGTTAAGCTCAAAAGCGAACTTTAGGGTTCAATTGGTTAAAGTCTAGTTTCTTAAGCGACCGGGGTTTAATTCCGACTTATGTTGTTGTTCATAGGTTATCGGACCCACTCTAAGCCTAAGTCTATCCGGGAGCACTCAGGCAAGTTTTCTACCCGTTATACTGTTGTGGTGATGTATATATGTATATGCATGATCTTGTGATAGATGCATGTTGGTTAATTAGCAAATTTTGCGATATATTGAAGCATGCTGAGATGGTATATATATGCATGTCTGTTTCGTAATCTGGTTATCTATCTGTTGATTTGAATGCTTATAAGTTGCATAATACCTATGCTAGAGATAAGCAGTAGTTGCGTATACCCTTAGGATAGGGGACCCAAAGGTGAACATTTTCTAAAACCGGGAGTCGATCTTCCCGAGTATATTATATATATATATATATATATATTGATATAGTTCAAAACTATTAATCGAATAAGGTTTATTCGATAGCTTTATTTATTTAATGAATATTATTTTGAATATTCATTCGGGGGCTTATGACTCCGTTTATTTTATTAATGAATATTATTTTGAATATTTATTCGGGGGCTTATGACTCCGTTTATTTTATTAATGAATATTAATTTGAATATTCATTCGAGGACTTATGACTCTGTTTATTTTATTAATGAATATTATTTTGAATATTCATTCGGGGGCTTATGACTCCGTTTATTTTATTAATGAATATTAATTTGAATATTCATTCGAGGACTTACGACTCCGTTTATTTTATTAATGAATATTATTATGAATATTCATTCGAGGACTTATGACTCCGATTATTTACCAATTATTATTCTTTATTTTATTAAAGAATAATGTGTCGATAATCAAACTCACTTTGATTATTCAAATAAAGATATTACTTTTGTATAAGTATGTCTTTGGTTATTTAATATTCATTTCAAGTATAAGTTTTACAACTTCTACTTCAATTATTTTTATAAAGATTATTCTTTATGGGAATATTATTTAAATAATAATATTCGGATATCTTCTAATATATCGGGACTGATTTATTCTATTAAATCAGCATTACTCCAAACACTCTTTAAAGTGTTTTCGAGTCTTCAAAATGATTTTTAAAAGTTAAAGCGGATCCCAAAACTCATTTTCATATTTAAGATCTTCCTTTAAAAGGGGATTTAAATATTCGCTCAAAACCTAAGGGATCCGGCTCTGTGGTGTATTTTATATTCGCAACGAGGTTGCTGCTTTGGTAAATGAATTGATTACTTACCCAACGTTCGGGAAGTAAGTCCATCTATTGAGTCGGCATAAGCAACATGGGCTCAGTGGGCGTCCATGAAAGTGTAAGTGGCTCAGTGGGAGTCCATCAAATGCGTAAGTGGCTGAGTGGCAGTCCAACATAAGGTCCTATGGCGGCCAGGGTGATGACCAGTGGGGAATTCGTCCATCTACTAGTAGAAAATGTTACTTATTGGTATCTTTGCCTGATCAGCAAGATATCAGATTTATGCCAAGGTTTTCTCCTTTCCAAAATTCATTGGATATTGCAACTCTGTTTATAATTTTCATAACAAAGGTTTTCAAGGAGTGTATGAAATGTATATATATATAGGTGTATATATATATATCGGGACTTAATGAAGTATCTCGTAACTTCATTATTTATAATGATATTTCAAGGATTGAATCTATTCAAGTCTTATCTTGTAGTCTCATCTGGGTGATGAACTTTTGAAACTGATTATAACTTGAACGGTGGTAGTTCAAGTAGTATTCAGATATAAGTATATTGGAGTATCTTGTAACTTCATATTTTAAACTTATATCTAGTAAATGATTATCTTGTGCATGTCAAAGATTTTCAGAAAAACGTTGAGACAAGGTTAGATATATGAGATCACATTGCAACGATATTTTATACAGTTATAAACGGGAACTCTGTGTATATTATACATGTCAGAGGATTTCAAAGATTGTGAAAAGTATATATGTGTATATATACTGAATATTTTGCAACTTGGTCGCGTTAAGATATCAGCTTGGTTTATTTCTTCTTGACCAAGACTTTCATGTGTACTATGAGAAAGCTCATATATTGTTAGTTATTATACATATTATTTTGGTGGGCTTGTTGCTCACCCTTGCTTTCTTCTTTCATCACACAACATCAGATAGAAAAGATGAACAGGACCAAGCTCCCAATTCGCGAGCGGATAGGAAACGTTCCGCAGTTTCCTATAGGCGTTGATGTCGTTGTAGCTGAGGTAGGAACTACCAATAGGCTAGGCTTTCAACTTTTGATGGACCAGACTTATGTATCTTTATCAATTATAATAATGGCAAAGAAATGTAAATTTATTCAGAAACCCTTTTAAGGTGTATTGGCATATAATTTTGGAATAAAATGACTCGTGTTATTTTTGGATATTCATCTCTGAGACTATAACTTGTGGTGTGTGTGTTTATTGTGGGGTCACAGTACAGAGTAGTTGATTATTTATTAAGATTGGGTGTTATTAAGGGAAATGGAACTCGTGACAACCCGGATCCCCGACCCCGGATTTGGGGGTGTTACACTTTCTGTCTTTCAAATTGATTGAGCTCATCTTGCATATCAATCACCCAATCAGGATCTCCAAGAGCTTCATCTACTTTCTTTGGTTCCATTTGAGAAAGAAAACCAGAAAATAGACATTCATTAGCAGTAGCTCTTCTCGTCTGAACTCTTGCTCCAACATTACCAATAATGAGATCTTCAGGATGAGATCTACTCCACTTTATAGCTCTAGGCAGATTTGCCCTTGATGATTCAGCTTGATTAACATTCTGTTGAGTTCGACTAGCAGATCCTCTTTCTTGTTTTGCTCCCCCTGATTTGCTGCCATCTTGATCTGTAGAATCTGACACTTGAGGACTGGTTCCAGAAACTGTCTCACTATGCACAATTGTGTTACCACTATTGCCATTCATATCTGAACCATCTCCACCATTTCCATCAGAATCTGAATCACCATTATGATCATTGTGATGATCATCTCCATTGCTATCTCTATTTGGAAGAAACTCAGGTTCATCTTTATCATCAGAAAGATCTTCCACACTTAAGTGATCGTTACTATCTTCCTTCTGAATACTCGGGAGCTTGGTGTCATCAAAAGTTACATTAAGGCTTTCCACAACTTTGTTGTCATCAATCGCAAACACCCTGTATGCCTTAGACTCCAATGAATAGCCTAGGAAAATACCTTCTTCAGCTTTGGCATCAAATTTACCAAGATTCTCATCGTCCTTTAGCGCATAGCATTTTCCTCCAAACACATGAAAGTAACTCACGGATGGTTTCTTGTTGGCCATTAACTCATATGGTGTCTTTTCAAACATCTTATTGATCAGGGTTCGATTCTGAGTATAACACGCAGTGCTAACAGCTTCAACCCAGAAATACGTAGGAAGATTGGCTTCATTCAGCATTGTCCTTGCAGCTTCAACCAACATACGATTCTTTCTTTCTACCACTCCATTCCGTTGAGGAGTCCTTGGTTCTGAATACTGTCTCGAGATTCCTTTCTCCACACAGAAATCATTCAACTTTGCATTTCTGAATTCTGTGCCATTATCTGATCTTATGCATGTTACAGGCACGCCATTTTCTAACTCAATCTTGTTGATGTGATCAATGATCATTTCAGCTGCTTCATCCTTTGAATATAAGAATAACACCCACGTATATCTGGAATAGTCATCAACAATCACTAAGCAATATTTCTTTCTCGACATAGACATTACATTGACTGGTCCGAACAAATCCATATGCAGAAGTTGTAAGGGCTCAGCAATGTCAGAAACTGTCTTCTTCTTATGTGATGCTCTCTTTGACTTTCCCTTCTCACATGCTTCATAAAGTCCTTCAGGAAAAAATTCCAACTCGGGCAGACCTCTTACCAATTCCCTCTTAACCAAAGAATTCATGGTCTTGAAGTTTAAGTGAGAGAGCTTCTTATGCCATAACCAACTGTCGGCTGGAGAAGCTTTACTATAGAAGCACAGAACTTGACCATCTCTAGAAGAATTCCAGTCAGCTACAAACAAATCACCCTTTTTCACTCCATTGAGAGTAAGCTTCTCATTCTTCTGATTAGAAATCAAATACCTCTCATTCTTGAACAAAACTTTACAGCCTTTATCACAGAATTGGCTTATGCTGAGGAGATTATGCATCACATCTTCAACCAGAGAAATTTCTTCAATGATGACATTTCCAATTTCCAAACAGCCATATCCCGTTGTATAACCTTTGTTGTCATCTCCAAAGGTAACTTCCGGGCAAGCTTTCTCAACCACCTTTGATAGCAGGGCTCTATCTCCAGTCATATGCCTCGAACATCCACTGTCCAAAATCCAAATGACCTTCTTCTGCTTAATGCCCTGAAAACAAAGGAGATTAAGTTTTCTTTGGTACCCAAACTAAGTTGGGTCCAGGGGACTTAGAAGCATTTGAATATTTAACATTCTGCTTCACGGAATTGACAGGCTTAGTATGTTGTGCATTGCCTTTGACTGTTCCTTTGTCATTTTCAGAAGCACTAGCAGACTTGCTTTTGGGCTTGGTGACAGGTGCCTCTTTCCTAACCTTAGGAGGGCAGACAGTCTTAGACCTACCAGTGTGTGTGTGTACATGCTTATCATGATTATGCGATAAATTGTGCGAGTGTATGGAATCAAGATAAGTGTTCATGAAATTAACAACACATGGCATGCAAACAGAATTATTGCACTTAGGAGATTAAGGCATGCTAGACATTTTATGCATATTAACATTCTTAACATTATCTACCTTAGCCTTCCTAAAAGCATGAGTAAGATGACCAGCAGATCCACAATTATTGCATAACTTTCTAGGGCTATTGCCTCCTATCCTGCCATTTCTATTCCTACTTGTTTTAGTTTTGGAACTAAAACCTAGTCCAGCCTTAGATGTTTCACTATCTGAGTCAACTGACTTACTAGGTTCCTTTGCCTTTTTTATCTTTTAATTCATTTAAGTCCTCAACAAGTAACTCATGTTCAATGAATAGTCTATCCTCATCAAAGGGATCAGAAGATGCTTTCTTGTACAAAGGTTCCTTAGCATTTTTCAGAACGTGTGGTGTATCAGGTGGATTATTTACTTTTTCAACTTTTTCATTTCCCACCACACGTTTCTTACTTGACTTTCTAAACTCATCATAATCTAGCCCAATTCCAAGTTTACCACTTACAACTTGGCTAGATATGAGTTCCTTCGCAAGATTAGCAGAATTGGCATACGCTTGTAACTTAGCTTCTAATTCCTTTATCTTCTCATCTCTCTGAGCAATGGTCTCAACATGATTATTAGCCTTAAGTTCTAGAGAGTGATGTTTTTGCCTAATGTCTTCAACATTAACTTTCTCAAGAACTAACTTATCAAGTTCTTCCTGTAGTTTCTTTACCTTTTCTTTCAAGTCACCTACAGTACCATTAGCATTTTTCAAGGAGACTATACAGTGATAATAGCTTAGATTTATGGAATTATATCTATCAATGCATGCTTTCTCAGTGCATTCAACTTTTATACTATCAAATGAAGATGCAGCAGGTATAGTGATAGACTTTCTAAAAGCAAGGCAGTGTTCATTCTCACATAGATTTTCAGTATGAAATGGAGGTGAGTAGGAGCAAAGGATTACCTGTCTTGAAGAGTTTGAAGTGTCAGCCATGAGTGCCAGATTTCCAAACTGCTCTTCCTCATCATCAGTATCATCCCAGCTTCTACCCTTAGCTATATAAGACTTCACTAGATACTTCTTCGAACCTCCAGAATCTTTCCTTTGATAAGCCTTTCCTTTGTCTCTTGCCTATTGACTCCTTCTACATTCAGTGGCAAAGTGTCCCATTTCTCCACAGTTGAAACACTTGACATTCTTCATATCCACCATCCCTGTCTTGTAGCCTGAGTCTGAATATGATGGAGATTTCTGACCCCTGTTGCTGTTACCAGATCCCCTGAAGGCTCGTTTCCTCCTGAATCTCAGGTTTCCAAACATAACTGCCATGTTGGCCATGGTGGGATCCTTCATATCTTGCAACTCTTCCATTGTATAATAATCCCTTGGGTCTCCAGAGAGATTTCCATCATCAACTTCAGCATCACAAATCACTTGATCATTTGTCTTTGGCTTTTCAGCAGTTATGTCCAAGTCCTTGTGTTTACTAGCTACAAGAGCAGTTGTCTTCAGTAACTCAGCATTCTTCACATCTACTGCACCACTTCCATATATAATCTTTTTCTGTTCCAATTCCATTTCATGAGTCTTCATCTTCCCATATAACTTGTCCAGAGACATAATCTTGAAGTCCAAGCGTTCACGAACTGAATCTCCTTTACTTATGAGATGTGTGGGCAATGTCAACATAAACTTCCTGTTTATCTCTTTCTGTTCATATCTCTTCCCATAAATTCTCAGTTCATTTATAAACTTGTTCAATCTTTCAAAGACTGAAGTTATGTTTTCGCCTGGGAGAGATTTGAATGCCTCGTACTGGGTAGTCAGAATATCAAGTCTGTTTTCTCTGACGTCTTCCGTTCCTTCCATTAAGAACTCTATGGTATGCCACATATGCTTAGCATTTTCACACACAACAATTTGATGGCTCATGTCATCATCCATGGATTCCATCAACAAGTGCTGCACCTTGGCATCCACACTATCCAATTCAATATCCTTCTCAGTGTAGTCATCTGGATTCTTAGGAATTCTCTTCTCATCATCATTTGGATCCTTTATCTCAAATACAAATGGTCCTTTCTCGATGACCTTAATGTATCTGTGATCTGCAGCTCTGAGATAAAGAAGCATCCTCTTCTTCCATATATTGTAGTTTGCCTAATCGAATTTCGGAACCTTAAGACCGCCAATCTTTTGAGAACTAATTTTTACAAATCTGTAAAATTTTCGCAATACGATATCTCAAACTACAACTATCCAATCAGTCACACAACACAACCAATCAACAGAAACCCAATCTACACAACCAGAAGCTATCCCAGTCTCCGTTCAACCAAAATCCAATACAAAACTAGTTAACCTAAAGGATCTGATCCGTATATCGATCAACAAGCTCTGATACCAATTGTTAGGTCCGGTAGGTTAATACAGAGGAGGGTGAATGTATTATCGTTCATTTTTATCAACTAATTGCAACGGATACGAGATAATAAAAACTAAAACAAAAAACATAAAAGCTTTGGGGGTAAATCTTATGTTATTAAGATAAACCTCGAATGGGTGCTTACAACTTTGATAAACAAATCAAAGCAATAAAAGCAATTCACACTACAAATGATATAATATCGAATGTGTGAAAAACTATCACTCTAATAAGCAAGTGTTCCTATTACAATCAGCTATCAAATCCTAGGAATAACACTTATGAGTGTGACGGATGTAAGTCTTTAATTCTGTAAAAATTTCAGCAGAGTTTCTCCTTGTAATTGATGATATTCAAGTGAATCTCCAAAAAAACAAGTGAAAGCTCTACTGTTTCTGATGATAGTTAGTTCTGAAACGTCCTATCAAATTTGATTGATATAGGGGCAGGTAGATGGAGAGACGTGGCAAGCTGTGAGCCAAGTATTTAAACAATCAGGGTGCAGTAGTCGAATTGTACAAGTCGAAATCAAGCCAAGAGGATATAAATTGCATCAAGATCACTTCCAAGTTCCTACTAGTCGACTTTTGAAGATTAAAATCGACTAGTAGAATCTAGAAGTCGATTTCTCCTTGAATTGAATTGCCAGAAGTCGATTTTCATTGCCAAGGGAGTTTTTGACTTAGCTTCTTCAAGCCACACTACACTAGTCAATTTCTAGGCCATAAAATTGACTAGTAGGCCTCCAATTTCGACTAGTAGCTTGCTAGGATTTGTAGAATTCGATTTGTAACTTCTAGTAGTCGATTTATATTATTTTTTTGCCTTAAAAACTTTTCCATCCTTAGACAAATCTTCCTCCTTGCTATGCACTTCCATTTGGTTGACTTGCAACTCATGGAAGTTGACCTGCAATCACTTTGAACTTGAACTCTTTTACTTCTTTAAACATGATTTCTACAAAACCTTAGCTATACCACTTCATGTCTTCCAGTCTTCTGAGCTTCGTCTTCAATCTTCGAACAGTTTTCTTGAATACGAATCTCACTTGACAGTCTTTCGAATGATAGTACTTAGTTTCCCTTCACGGATCACTAACGCCTAGTGCAATGGTGTGGTTCATAGATGACTAGTTCCGCTCTCCGGCCTTCGTACTATAGACTATACAATTCACTTTCAAGTCTTTTACCATATCAAATCAGCTTCACTGAAACCCTTATGATCTTCACACCAATCCAGATTGCTACTTCGAATATCTTTAACCTTATTCCTTCAATGAATGAACATATTAATGAACTTCCTTCGAACTTCTGTTGACGAGTTCTTCACTGTAGCTTTCCAGATCATTGTGTATATGTCAAGTCTTCTATCTTTGTACTGGTTTTAATGGATATAGGATTATTTGCAAGTCCTGTCTATGTTGAGTTATCATCCTCTACATTGTTGTCATAGATGAATCTATCTTTAATCTTCAACTCCTTCTATATCCAACAAGAAATCTCCGGTGCGAGAGGACGAAGATATTAGAAAAATAAGACAAGGGCATTAGTACAAAGGTATTTAAACTTGTATTGTAGTTATTGTTAATTGTAGAAGGTTAGATTCTTGTTTCATACCATAACCTGTAAACGATCCGGATTCAAGGGGTTAATTGAATATTATTTTATTTTATGTAAAGATTGTTTTGTGACACCAAATCTTGACCCCAGATTTGGGTTGTTACATACATTTTATCTAAGTTAGCTTCAATAGCTAATAAAAAACTAAGAAACATAATCAACTCATTAACTCAATAGCTAATAAAAAACTAAGAAACATAATCAGCTCTTCTCATCTCCTCGAAGTGGACGTCCATTCTGAAAAGATGAAGTGAGAGAGTGTCGTCCCAGACAATTCGATCAAAAATCAACTGTGGGAGTCTGAATGGAGGATAATATTGGCCATTAAAGATTACCCTGAGACAAAAGGGGTCAAAGTACAACCTTCCATATTTAGGATTAGCAACCGGTCGATAAACTCAATGGGTAAGAGAATAGATGGTGGCCATAGATTCTGAGAGTGTTGGATGAAGTAATTTGAGTATATTTGAAGTTATGAATGAAAAGGCAGTGAGAAGTTTTGGAAGCAGAGGATTTATATTTATAGCTGAAGAAATAAGAACTGAAAAGTCTCTTTGATTAACCATGTAATAAATAAACATTGCATGCATACACTATTACGCGTATCTAGGTAAATAAAAAGTAATCTCTCTCTTCAGATTCCTATTCCCAATGTAAGTACTCAAGTGTTAATAGTTACTTACAGCAATAGCTAGCCCATGCAAGCAATTAAAAGATATTCCACTTACTCACTATTAATTAAAAATACTGAGTAACCATTTACTTCGAATAAATTCAAAATAATTAATGAAATATAATAGTCAATCATGGTTTGACCAATATCAGTATTTTAATCACGACTATCAGGATTTATCAGTCAACACTAGTTTGACCAATATCAGAATTTAACAACTACTGTCAGGATCTATTAGTCAAAACAAGTTTAACTAATAATAGAGCATATACGCATAATCAGTAGTTCTAACATACATCTTTCAGCTAGGATTCATAGAAGTTAATTACATGTTATCATGGCATCAGAATTTAACACATAATAGATACCATGGTTCAAATATCATCAGTTATTTCTTAATTATCAAAGTTTGAGAAATGTTCTGATATCATTCCCAATTCATTCACCAATCGTGTGAAAGTAGCTTCACAGAGAAGCTTGGTGAATATATCTGCTACTTGCTGATCTGTTGGAACAAAGTCCAATTCCACTGTACCTGTTTCCACATGTTCCCTTATGAAATGGTACCTGATGCTGATGTGTTAGTCATTGAATGCTGCACTGGATTCTCTGTCATTGCAATAGCACTTTGATTATCACAATATATATGAATAGCAGAATAATCTAACCCATAATCCAGTAACTGATTCTTCATCCATAGAATCTGAGCAGAACAGCTTCCTGTAGTAATATATTCTGCTTCTGTAGTTGATGTGGAAATTGACTTTTATTTCTTGCTATACGAAGAAACTAATCTGCCACCAAGAAATTGGCAGCTTCCAGAAGTGCTTTCCAGTCTAATTTGCATCATGTAAAATCAGCTTCTGAATATCTAATTAGCTTAAAATCTGAATCTCTAGGATACCATAATCCCATATTCATGGTACCTTTGATATACTGAAAAATTCTTTTCACAGCTAATAGATGAGGTTCTCTTGGATCAGCTTGGAACCTTGCGCAGAGACAGGTAGCATACATGAAATCAGGTCTATTAGCAGTCAAATATAAGAGTGAGTCAATCATACCTTTGTAGTTAGTTATATCTACTGAAGAACCAGTATTTAAATCTATATTTATTTGCAAATTGCATCCCCTTGGTTTAACCAAAATGCATTTTGTACCTATACTTTATATAATTGCACTTTTCATCCCCTTACTACTTTTGGCACGACAAATTGCACCCTTTTCGTTAAATTTATTAAATTATCAGGGGTATTTTAGGAAATTCAAATATTAAATTATAATTATATTATTATTTAAGCTTTTTGACCCTCTAAATGATATTTTCCGAAAAAATTTAAAGAACGGAAGTTGTAGAGAACGAAAAAAACTTTTTAAAATAATAACATTAAAAAATTATCAAAAATATTACGAAGCCAAAATTAAATTAAATCTATACTTAATGAATTTATTAAAAAGAATTATAAAAAAAAATAATTTTGAACTTTTTTATTTGGAGAAAATGTTTTCATTCTCTACAACTTTCACTCTTTAATTTTTTTCAGAATGTATCATTTAGAGGGTCAAAAACCTTAAATAAAAATCTAAAAATAATTTAATAATTTAATATCCTATAATACCCCTGAAAATTTTAATAAAATTAATGAAAAGGGTGCAATTTGTCGTGCCAGAAATAGTAAGGGGTGCAAAGTGCAATTATATAAAGTATAGGTAAAAAATGCATTTTAACCAAATCAAGGGGATGCATTTTACAAATAACTCTTAAATCTAATTGGTTGCAGTGGCCATGGGAGTTGATGTAGTTTAGTAATCTTGCATTCCAAATCTTTTAAGCAAATTCCTGGTGTATTTGGATTGATTTATGAAGATCCCTTCATCAGTCTGTTTAACTTGTAACCCCAGAAAATAACTCAATTCTCCCATCATACTCATTTGATACTTGGACTGCATTAGCTTTGCAAATCTCTCACAAAGTTAATCATTAGTAGATCCAAAAATGATATCATGAACAGATATATGTACTAATAAGAAGTCATTACCATGGTATTTATAAAAGAGGGTTTTGTTAGTTGTACATCTTGTGAACTCATTTTCTAACAAAAATAGAGCAAGTGTTTCATACTAGGCCCTTAGAGCTTGCTTCAATCCATAGAGTGCTTTATCCAGTAAGTAGACATGATCTGGATATTTTAGATCAATGAACCCTAGATGCTGTTCAATATAAACTTCCTCTTCAAGTTCTCCATTTAAAAATGTACTTTTTACATCAATTTGGAACACTTTAAACTTCTTGTGAGCAGCATAGGCTAAAAAAATTCTTATTGCCTCAAGTCTTGCAACTTGAGAAAAAGTTTTATCATAATCAATGCCTTCTTGCTGTGAATAGCCCTTTGCAATTTGTCTAGATTTGTTTCTTATAACAATGCCCTCACTGTCAGTTTTGTTTTTGAACACCCAGTTTATGCCAACTATAGATCTGTTCGTTGGTCTTGGCACAAGAGTCCAGACTTTGTTCCTTTCAAATTTATTAAGCTCCTCTTGCATTGATGTAACCTAGTCAGCATCTTGAAGAGCTTCTTCCACTTTCTTGGTTTCATTTTGAGATAGAAAAGAATGGCAGAGACATTCATTTTGAGTGGCTTTTCTAGTTCTTATACCACTGTCAGGATTTCCAATGTATAAGTCAGATGTGTGTGACTTAGACCATTTTTTCCAGATGGAAGTTGACTCCTTAAAGAAAAACCTCCCATTGATCCATGAACTCTCTGTTATTTCTTTGAATAGTACCATTATTATTTCCTGATGCTCCCCTTGAATGAGTGTTTCCATTATTATCAGAATTTGACTCATCAGAGTTTGAGGAATAAGAGTCTGATGATCTATGTACTGATGTCTCTTGAGTTGAATCACTTGTAGAAGTCTCTGGATTTGAATTATGTTGCTCCCCCTCAACATATGCTTCAGAAGAATTTCCACTGCCATGTGGATTACCGGAGTTTTGAGTGATATCAGGACTTACTGTATCAGGATCAGGATTTAAAAGTTCAGCATATGGTACTTTATTTTCAAATCTCAATTTGTCATGGTCATCTACATCTTCTAGACATGTTATCTTCTTGTCATCAAAAGATACATGTATGGATTCCATGACTGTTCTTGTTCTCAGATTATAAACTCTGAAGGCTTTTGTAGACAATGGATATCCCACAAAAATGCCTTCATCGGCTTTTAGATCAAACTTGGTCAGCTGCTCCGGATGAGTTTTAAGAACAAAAAATTTACAACCAAAAATGTGAAAGTACTTCAAATTTGGTTTCTTTCCCTTCACCATCTCAAATGGTGTTTTTCCATGCATGTTGATAAATGTTGCATTTTGTGTAAAGTAAGTAGTTTGCACAGTGTCAGCCCAAAAGTAGGTAGGCAATCTTGCTTCTTCTAGCATGGTTCTTGCAGCTTCTAAGAGAGTTCTATTCTTTTTTTCAACAACTCTATTTTGTTGTGGAGTTCCAGGAGCAGAAAACTCTTGTTTTATCCCCTTGAGTTTGCAAAACTCTTCCATAGAGCTATTCTTGAATTCAGTTCCATTATCACTTTTGATGATCTTCACTTTGTATGTTGATCCTTTTTCCTGCTCTCTTACATGATCAAGAAGAATGGATGGGGATTCATCCTTGATGTGTAGAAATAACACCCATATGTATCTTGTATATTCATCAACAATTACGAGTGCATACCTCTTCTTGGCAATTGACATAACATTTACTGGACCAAAGATATCAATATGAAGTAGATAATATGGTTCAAGAATGGAGGATTCAGTTTTACTCTTGAAAGATATTTCCCTTTGCTTGGCTTTTGGGCATGAGTCAAATAAGCCATCAGGAATAAACACAGCATTGGGCAATCCTCTCACAAGATCTTTCCTCACAAGTTCATTGATATTGTTGAAATTGAGGTGAGAAAGTCTTTTATGCTAGTTTCAGTTGTCTTCAACAGATGCTCTACTTAGTAGACAAACTTCTGACTCATCAGTATTTGTTGAGACCATGGCTTCACTTAAACTACCATGTCTTACACCAGTCATTTCAATCTTGCCATCAGACTTACTAACAATTTCACAATGTTCCTCATAGAAATTGACATGGGAACCTCTGTCACAGATTTGACTCACACTGATCAGATTATGCTTAAGTCCTGCAACCAGAGCTACATTTTCAATGATGACATTTTTAATTTTGATTTTGCCATATCCTCAGATTTTTCCCAAGTTGTCATCTCCATAAGAAACACTTAGGCCAGCTTCTCGTCAAATTCTGATAGCAGGGATTTATAACCAATCATATGTCCTGAGCATCCACTGTCCAAGACTAGAGTATTCCTCCTATTACCCTACAAGCAGTAATTGGAATCAGTTAGTGTTTTTAAGGATCCAGACTTGCTTGGATCCTTTGGCTTTTTAAGTTTGTTAATATATGCAGCATAAGACTTTTTATCAGAGTTTATGTTAACATTCTTACTATCAGTATTTATACATGCAGAAACAAATTTTGCTTTAATTAAAGAGGGTTTCGGTTTATAATAGTCATAATACAAACTGTGATACTCTTTACATGTAAAAATAGAGTGCCAAATACTACCATAATGAAAATGAGGACTCTGTGGTTTATATCTAACTGTCTAATTCCTAAACTCTGATTTGGAAGGAACAACATTAATCTCTTTATTCTTCCTGCAAGAATTAGCAAGATGATTAGTGCTACCACAGTTTAAACAGGCCTTTCTAGGTGCATTATGAGGAGTTACATAATTTCTAGTCTTATTAACACCTACCTTACCAATCCTATTTTTCCTAGGCCTTTTCTTTTTGTCTTTCATGTGTAAATCCTCTAGCTTTTGCTTAAGCTATTTCTGAGTCATTTAACCAATAATTACTGATTTTGTGGAACCTGTTCACTCTTATCAGTAATTAAGTTTGATCTAGGTGCTGAGGTTGAACCCACCTCATTAACTGATCTAACAGCATTAACACTTGGATTAAACTTAATAGTCTTTAACTGAACCTTGTTCAGTTTGACCATAGAATCAGTACTTAGTGGTTTATTTTTCTCAGTTTATTTTTCAATTTTCTTATTAGAATTAGATCTATCAGCATATCCTAATCCTGATCCCCAACGACCATTCTCTAAAATTTCCCGATTTATTTTTCCTGAGTTAGTCCAAAGTTTAATAACCTCTCTTTCTTTAGCTAACTCTTTTTCTAAATAGGCATGTTTTCTAACAATTTTTCTTTAACATAAACAGAATTATCTCTTTCTTTTTGAATTTCTAGCATGGAAAGCAACTCAGTTTCTAGGTGATCATTCCTTTTCTTTAACTCAAAGTTTTCACTCTTGATTCTATTGTTCTCTAAGGTTTGATCCCTATAACTAACATGCAGAGCCTTAAGAAACAATCTTAATTCATAAATATTATCAGTATCAAAAGAAAGAGTAGTCTGAGGTACCTTTAATTCAACATTATCAACCTCAGTATCAGCATTTTCCATGAGAGCATAATTGATCTCATCATCTGATTCTGATGAATCATCCTAGTATATCTTCTTTGAGATCAAGGCTTGTTTCTTCTCATCTTTGCGTTTTCTGCAGTCAGCTGCAAAGTGTCCAATTTTATCATAGTTATAGCATCTCTCCTTTGACTTGTCATGTTTTTCAGATCTAGATTCTTTCCAATCAGTATTTCTTTTGTTGTTCCTCTTATCAGATTTTGAGGAACCGAAACCTTTTCTGGAAAATCTTCTCCCTTTCTTGAAGTTCTTATAGACCATATTCTTGAAGATTTTAACCAATAAATCTACCATTTATTCCATGTCTTTATTGTTGTCATAATCACTGACAGTATCTGATTCATTATCAGTATTTAAGTCATCATCAGAGATTGATGATTCAGTATCTGACTTTGCAATCATAGCTTTTCCTTTGGAGTAGCTTTTTTCCTAGCTTTCTCCTTTGGTTTCTTTTCAATTTTAAGTGCTACTGGTCTACTATTTGATCCTTTCATCTTGCTTATTTGCTCCATCTTTAGTTCATGAGTTTTCAGTATTCCATAGATCTCATCTAGAGGTGTGTCATTAAGTTCATAGTTATCCCTTATTGATATGACTTTAAAGTCCCACTTTTCAGTGAGAGCAAGTAGGAATTTCAAGTTTAAGTCCTCCAAATCATACGCCTTGTCGATAAGAGACAAGTCATTCAGAAGCTTCTGAAATCTGTCATAGATCTCAATTAAGGACTCGTTATCTCTTGAGTCAAAGTACTCGTATTCTTGAGTAATTACTGTCCTCCTGTCTTCTTGATAACGGTTGTGTCTCGACACTTTACTTCTAAAGCATCCCATATCCCTTTTGTTGTCTTACATCCAATAACCCTATTGGACATAACACTATCAAGACTGCTGTGTAAGATGTGTCTGACTTTTACATCCTTCATAATAGATGAAAGATCTTCAGGAGTGTATTCCCTCATTTCTTTGCCAACCATCTTTTATGGTTATCCTGCAACAGAAACATCTACCTTCATTGGTTTATGAAAACCATCATAAATCCTGCTCAAATATTCAGGATCTGTGGCTTTCAAACACATAGCCATCCTGACTTTACAGATTTGATATTCATGTATCTTCAGGATTGGCACCTTGATTTCTTCATACCTACTTATGTTGCTGCTAATCTGTGATGTGGCTAGGGGTGGTGGTGAATTCTGTGGTTCTTCTTCTTTGTTTGACATTGTAGAATTGATTTTCAGATCTTAAACTGTTTGTATGTTAACAGCAAACTCTGATACCAATTGTTATGTCCTTAATAAGCTGTAGAGGAAGGTGAATATAGTTTATGCAATCAATTCGATAAAGCTTCAAAAGAATCAATAGTTTTTATATTAACAGATAAAAACTGATTACAAACGTACTCTCTCAAAAGAATGAACAAATATCCTTGAGAACTGTTAGGTTATGCGAATGATCTAACAATGTTCACAATGCATATAACAAGAACCTAACAGTTCTCAAGGATAGGTTATGCGAATAATTATATAGAGCACAACTACTGTAACGACTGGGAAATTTACGTCTGTATTATATTTATAATAAATGAGGTATGTTAATGTGTCATTTATGTGTGATTATCTGTTAAACCCTAATTGCTACGTGTTACGTGTATTCCGTGTCATTTCTGTATTTTAAGGTATTTTCCAGATGTTTTATTTCACCTTCATAGGTTTCATTTCAAACGTTTTACGACCCAAACAATAATTTTAAAGCCAGTATTTCAAATAAAATAATGGGCCTTATTTTTCATCAAACGACTTTTACAATCGCATTATTCTGAAAATCTAGATATTTTATAAATTTTCTCGTTTTACGAAAAATGACCCCATTGGGTGTTAAAAACCCTACAAAAATCACATTTTAATTTTTATAAAATTATAGGACTTTTATTTATACCATTTCTTTGTATTTTTGCATTATTCACAATTTTTGGGAAATTTTGACATATATATTGTATATATAAAATAATTATAAATTAAATTTTAATACCCAAAAATTATAAAAATTAGGGCTAAATATTTTTATTAGATGTATAATTAGTCCCTTAATTTTATTTAGGAGTATTATTTTTCACACTATAAATAGCTTAATTATCAGTTAATTAAAATTAATTAATTATTAAATATTCTGCAATTTTCTGGAAATTCTCTGAAGAACAAGTCGGGTCGGATTTCGGGTCGAGAATCAATCACTGATTTTGAACATTTCTGAGCACCAAATCGATCGATGTAAGTATCCAAATCGATCCTCTCGAGTTGTTCTTTTGGTCTCTGGTATCAAAAACATGTTTTGATGTGTTAATTTTCGATTTTAATTTCTAGGGTTTATACCCGAATTGGTACTTTTTGATTCTGGGATTATTTGTTGAAATTGATGTTATGAATAACTTTATTTGATTGTTTATGATTGATTCTTGCTAATTAATTTGACTGACGATTGCTGGAATCGTTAAATCGATATCTAGGGTTTATGTATTTTTTTAATGGATCGTTTTTGATTATACAGATATCTGAGGTATATAGTGATATATGGGTTTGATTGTGTATGTTTCAAGCTTTATTTTAAGCTATAGAACGTAATTTTTGATGTACAAACTCGTGATTTCGACTTTTGATCGGAAAATCTGGAAATTTGGTCGGAGAATTTGATTCCGGGATGATTAGGAGTTGTGGTTGCCAGAATTAGAATGGTGAAGTGATAAGGAATGATTTGGCATCAAAAACCCCGTCAAACGATACATGGTTAGCCGATATCGGAGCATCACCGGAGTCCGGGTACTAGCCGGATTCTAGGTTGATTCCGGCAAGTTCATCCCGACCCGGGATGTTCTTCCCCAACCCGTTTGACCCGATTTTTAAACCCGGGTTTGATCCTCTGATACCCAAATCCATTTTCAGAATTGTGTTTTTGACTTTTTAATTATTTATTTATATTTTATAAAATCAAAATCAGTTTTTATTAATTCTGAAAATCAATTAAAAATTAGTTTTAAATTCTGTAAAATAATATTAATAATTCCTAAATTATTTTCTTATTTTATAAATTCGAATTTAGTGATTTAATTAAGTATTTAATTATTTATTTAATCATTTATCTATTGATTTATTGATAATTAAGTAATTAATTAGTAGTTAAAGATTAAAAATTATTATCGAATATTAAGAGAAACGATTCGATAAATAAGGGAATAAAACAGATAACTCGTAATTATACGGGTAACCAAACGATAAGTTCGGTTATTATTATTCGGACGATAGTTAATTATTCGTATAATATAGTAATAATGATTCGTAATAAATAATTAAATACAGATAATTGGTTTAAATCGTAACGTGTGATAATAACAGTAATGTTTAGATAATTATATGAGAAATAACTCGTAGAAATACGAGTAGTGGATCGTTGAATTGAATTCTGATTCGGATAATAACTTATTTATTCAATAATTAACGTATCAGTTAATAATATCGATTATTTATTTGTAAATAATCGATCTAATCGGATAAATAATGATAAGTTGTAAATATTTGTAATAAATTATGATTAATCCTAATAATTAGGGATTAATTATTTTAGATTATTAAATAATTATTTATTATTTATTTATTAGTTATTCATTATTTATTAATCATAAAAAAATGATTAATTATTTCGATAATTAATAAAGTAACTTTCAATAAATCATAACTTATTCATTTTAACTCCAAAAATTATAGAAAAATTATTTTTGACTTGGATTTTTCTTAAGTAATTATTTTAGGATTTTAAAAAAAATTGTAATAATTATTTATATTGAAAAAAAATTGAATTATCAGTGTTTAATTGATAATAATTCAACCGTTAGTCCGAATTGAGCGAAACGAAAGCCATTTTACTCAGAAAATGAATTCTTTTCATTAAAAATAATATGAAGACCTAATCTATTCTAGAAATTAGTTGAATTTTTTAATTTCTTGATTATCAGTCGAAATGCGAGTCGAGACGAGTCCGAAAAATTCCGGAAAAATGGGAAATGAGGTAGAAGGTGACCAGTGGAGCAATCAGCGAGTCAATTTTGATTCTAAAAATTACTTTAACTATAAAAATGATTATGTTCTTATGTGCTTATGTGTATTATGTGATTAATCGAGTCTTACATGCTTATATGTAATATACGAGTCGGTCATAAGCGTATGGGTAGATAATAGGAATGAAATGAAGTCGATTCAAGATGCAACTGAAGTACAAAATGACTTAACCAGTCTATTTTGCTAACAGAAGCTAAGCCAGCAAGGCAGGTCGAGAAGGTGATAGATGAAAGTGATTTAATTGCAGTAAGTCGCGCAGAAGGAAAGTTTTTTTCCCCTATTCTACTTTCAGAATAGTAATATTCATTTCGAATTCTTATTACGTTTGTACTCCTTTAATTCCTTTATTCATATTTCAGTTCGATTCTTGAATTATTCTCTTCATTTGAATTCATTATTCATATTCCAATTGTTACTCACAATTATTGATATATTCTGGTGATTAGAATATATCAAAGCAGACCGATTTATTCCGGTTGCTATTCCAGGGACTGGATAATACTATTTCTGGGATTAAGTCTACTTAATCCTAAGGACCGGGACATAACCGGATCCTTGAGATGGGCCGTAGTGCCTGGGTGCCCGACATGATCTATATAATAAGATATAGATCTGCACTGTGTCATGGCTGATCCGCAGGGTATAACTGCGAACTTGAGTCCAGTTTAGTTCATTTGTATTCGCCAGCAATGGCCTTCTTTTAATTCTTGTGAGGTTATATCTTTGCAGATATACCTGGGTTACAGATTCATTTAAATTGAGTTAACACTATTTATTTGTTGTGGACTTGTTGAGCATTTTTTGGCTCACCCCTTTTGTTGTTATTCACCTTATTGTTTTCAGTTAAGAAGGAATATGAAACCCATCAGGACTCGAGTGGTAAAGAAGCAGGTCAAGCCTCGGGATCCTCTCATACCCAAGGTGTTGATCCCAATCCAGGAAGAAAGCTTTGAGTTGCCCGAGTAGGTGGAGTGTTGATAGATAGTGTGTGTGTTTGAATAAAAGATGAACTTAGTTTAAAATGAATTAGACAATGGTTTGTAATAAAAAGAGTTTGTGAGGTTTTGAATGTTGGTTTGTAATAAAAGTAGTTAATGGTTCTTGTTTTCATACTTCAACCTAAAAAGGTCCTGGTTAGTGTTAAAGGGGTTTAGTTTCATTTCTTTATTATTTATTAATAAGATTGTACAGGTTTGGTGATTAGCTCGTAACCCCCAGACTTATGCCCGGGTTTGGAGGGCGTTACAACTACACGATCAAATAAAGAATCCTATTCTATTACAATAAGGAAACCTATCCATGTACGATTGTTTATGAGATAAAGTCCTTCACCGCCTTGAATTCCTGCTTTCCTTTTTCATATTGAATATCTAATGAAGTGACAAATCCTGATGACATCATTAACTGATCATCAAGTACTGATATAAGTACTGATAACGGCACTCTTCAATAAATACTGATATAAGTCCTGATATGGACTTTTGATAGTTTCCGCTGATATCACTAATTATATCTAAAAATTATTCAGAAAGCCACGGCCGATACAGTCAAAATAGAAGTTCTATTCCTTTTTCAGCTTTTTTCTGAATAGTTCTCCGGCCTTTTTGAATTCAGTACTATGACCAATACTCCTAACAAAATCAAACAATGTGTTTGTAGGAGTCACCACAAAAGTTTGATCAGCAAGAACTGGAAGACCCAAAGCTTTCTCCACTACTTCAGCTATGATTGTATATTTCTTATTGTCATGAGTGAAGACAATAGTTCCCTTTTTAGCAATAGTTTTTTCAGTATCCCAAATCTGCATAACCTGCTTAAACTAAACCTTAGACGGAGATGTTAAGTCATAGCCAATGTGGCTTTTCTCATGAAAATCAGAGATCATGTGAAAATCAGACGGAGTATCAGGATGATTCAAAAGAGCTTTAAAGTTATTTGCTGTAAAGGTCTTATCATGCAACATATACTTAGTAGAAGTGAGCTTAGGGACAGAATTAGTACTAGCCATTGCGAAAAATTTGGGTTTTTTTGGAAAAAAATAGGGTTCAAAATTTTTTCAGAGCGAGAGTTGAGAAGATAAACAATTGTGTGTATTGTGTGAATTATGAAGATGAGTAGTTTTGTCAAAAATTGATAGAGAGAGAATAATACAGTAAGACACAAGTACACATGGAAGTAGTTAATTGGATGCAATTATTAATGGACCAGATAATGTGTAAATCTAGTTAATAGTGCACAACTTTTAAGGAACAGGTATGAGATATTATACCTAATAACTAGAAATTACATTAACACATTATTTTGAATTGCAAACGACTCTATAAACATGCATAAAAATCAGTCTAAAATATACTGAATTAAATCAAGTATCTAATAAGTGGATTTTAAATCTACTTGAAATGCTTCATTACAAGCTTAAGTTGGTGTTTTGGACTTGAGTTGGTGTTTTGGACTCAAGTTATTAGTATTTTTGATAAATTTTTGTGTTATTGCATTTCAGGCATCAGTTAAATGAAGAAAGGAGCTTTTCAAGGAAATATGCTGAAAAAAGCTAAGAATTGGAAGCCTAGGCCATCCTCAAGTTAAAGAGAATCTAGTTAGCTTTGCGTGGGCAGTTGAATTGCCTAATTCTGACGAGCAGAACTCAAGATACGGCGAAAAGAAGAAACTGCAGAAAAGTCCAGAAGTCAGGCGCGGCCGCCCCCAAAACCAGCACGGCCGCCCCGGCTTTCTGCCAAATAACCAGCACGCCCACGCTGATTTGAGCGTGGCCGCCCCGCCCTTTTTGGCTCAGAATCCTGATTTTAGTAGAATTTGATGATTTTGAGGGTCCAGGTCCACTAGGGGCTTATATATAGTGATAAAAAGACGTTTTTAACAAGGGGACCAGGGAGAGCAACAAGAAGACCTGGAGGGCACAAGACAGCTACGGAGAAGAAGACTTTTGTTTTCTTTAGTATAGTTGATACTTGGATGCTTGTTTTTTATTTAGTTTTGAACCGCAGTACTCTTATATTGTTTATTATCATGCTTTCATTGGAACCCATGGTGACGATAATTCGGTTATGAACTAATCGTTATCGTGGGGTTCTAACAGATTTACTTTTGGATTTCTATAGTTAATATGTTTCAATATCTTGGTGAGTGATGATTTATTTATATCCTAGTATTGATTGTACTTATTCATCTTATGTGCGTAGCTAGCATATAAGATAGCGCGTTAATCTCTATTGAAGCGATAGTGAATATAGAGATTTAGAACTTGCCATGCTAGCATAGGTTCATGTATAATTGTTATGCATGATTCATAGGTAATTTTAACCATCTTAATAGCCCAATGTAATCACGATAGATAACTTGTTCATTAAACCTTTATGTTGTCAAATTCAATAGACATATAGGGTCTCAACATAATTGGTGTCTATTCAGCTTCTATCTCGTTTGTGGATGTCTGGTAGTAGGATATTCGTACAACGAAAGTTGGCTTTTACTAGTTTCGTGTTATCTGATTAGTTGTCATCACCAGTGCATGCTAAGGTTAAGAACAATGACTTTGAATGAAGTATTTAATGAAATTAGAATTCCATGTTTATCTCATATAGTTAATTCGATCACTTGTATTCTTAGTTAATTGTATGTTAGTTTAATCTTAGTTATAAACATCTCAACTTGTTATTGTCTTAGCATTGAACGATAGCCATACCATTGTTGTATAGGTGCATAATCTTAAGTTAACTAAAAAGAGTCTATGTGGGTACGAACCTGATTTATATCTTATACTAATTGTGAACGCACATGCTTGCGTGTAATTTTAGCACATTTTTTTGCCCTAACAAGTTTTTGGCGCTGGTGCCGGGGATTCGGTGTTAATTTTAGTTTATGTGCTTGACATCAGTGGTCGTTAAAGTTCAATGACTCAGATTCTTTTAATTTTATGGTTTACTTGTTTGTGTTTCAGGCACTCATTACAATGGGAGATCTAGCAGCACCAACGAATGCGTTGATGGATTTTTCTCTACCCAAGATCAATGACATTCAATCTAGCATTGTCAGGCCAACAATCGTAACTAATACCTTTGAAATTAAGCTTGGCATGATTTAGATGGTACAGAATTCAATCCAGTTTGGGGGTTCTCCAACGGAAGATCCTAATATGCATATTAGGGATTTCATCGATATCTGTGACACCTTCAAGTTCAATAATGTTTCTGAAGATGCTGTGAAACTGAGACTGTTTCCATTCTCTCTGAGGGACAAGGCTAAGATATGGTTACACTCTCTACCAAAAGGTTCTATCACTAATTGGGAGGATCTTGCTCAGAAGTTTCTTACTAAATTCTTCCCTATGGCGAAGACAGCTGCGATCAGACTTGCTTTTTCTCAATTTGCACAACAATCATGTGAATCTTTATGTGAAGCTTGAGAGATCTATAAGGAGATGCTTAGGAAGTGTCGTCATCATGGAATGCTAGACTGGATGGTGATAAATTTCTTATATAATGGGGTGGGAGCACAGTCGAGACATATGTTTGATGCCGCATCAGGTGGAGCGCTATGGGCTAAAAGCTATGAGGAAGCTTATGAGCTGATCGAGTTGATGGCTGCGAATGAATATCAATACCCAACCCAGAGAAAGGTACTAGGAGTTCTTGATGTGGATACAGCTATGGCTATCGCTCAACTAAAGGCGATAGCTATGAAAATCGATTCCCTGGTCAACTATGGAATAAATCAGATAGCCAGTGTTTGTGAGTTATGTGTAGGTGCGCATGCGATAGAGCATTGTGTTATATCTTGTGAATCAGCTCAGTTTGTGAGCAACTTTCAGAGGCTGCAGCAGCCAGTTCCTGCCATGTACCATCCTAACAACCATAATCATCCGAACTTCAGCTGGAGCAATAATCAGAAAGCAATGCAACAGCCGTACCAGTAGTTTGGAAACAAGCAATTAAATCCTCCTGGTTTCCAGCAACAAATTGCACCAATACACTAGTTTCCGCCACAGGGGATGTAATAACAATCTTATGGAGGTCCAGGTCCATCTGTTAATGAAAAATCTGAATTGGAGGAGTTGAGGCTCATGTGCAAGAGCCAAGCGGTTTCTATCAAGACTCTAGAGAACCAAATAGGGTAAATTGCTAACGCTTTATTGAATCGACCACCAGGAACGCTTCCTAGTGATACTGAAGCCAATCCAAGCAAGAGGGAAGTTAAATAACAGGTAAACGCCATCACCTTGAGGTCTGGAAAGGTTGCAAGCCCCCAAATTCAGCAAGACGAAGAGTCTGAAAACTCTGTCCAGAATTCAGGTATATCTGCACCTTTTTCAAATCCATAAAATGAGATTGTAGCTGAAAAAGTGGTGCAGAAGGATGCCGAGGTGGAATCAAGGAAGAAAACTGTGGAACACACTCCTCCTGAGCGTAATACAGGGGAGAAACAGGTCTATCCTCCACCTCCTTTTCCTAAGAGGCTGTAGAAGCAGAAGTTGGATAAGCAATTTGCTAAGTTTCTGGAGGTGTTCAAGAAACTTCAGATCAATATACCTTTCACTGAAGCTTTTGAACAGATGCCTAGATATGTGAAGTTTATAAAAGGTATTCTCTCTCGGAAAGTGAAGCTCGATGACTTAGAGACTGTTGCTCTTACGGAGGAATGTAGTGTAGTTCTACAACAGAAATTGCCTTCGAAGCTTAAGGATCCTGGAAGCTTCACGATTCCTTGCACTATTGCAGACTTTTCTTTCGACAAATGCTTGTGTGATTTGGGAGCTAGCATGAATCTGATTCCCCTGTCCATCTTCAAGAAGCTTGGTCTACCTGATCCGAAACCGACATACATGTCATTGCAACTAGCTGACCGTTCCATCACTTATCCGCGAGGAGTAGTGGAGGACATCTTGGTTAAGGTGGATAAGTTCATCTTCCCTGCTAATTTTATCATTCTAGACTTTAAGGAGGATAAAAAGATTCCCATTATCTTGGGAAGACCATTCTTGGATACAGGCCGGACTATGATTGATGTGCAAAAAGAAGAGCTTATGATGAAGGTTCAAGATCAAAAGGTCACTTTTAATGTGTTTAAGGCAAAAAAGTTACCCACAAATAAAGATCAGTGCTTTAAGTAGAGCGGATCGACTCTATCGTGAATTCGGAGCTTGAGAAATTGCCAAAGTCAGATACCTTAGAGAGATCCTTAATAGGGGAATCAGTTATTGAAGATGAAGAAAGAACAGAGCAACTGCAGGATTTGAATGCACCTCCTTGGAAGAGGAAGTTGGATATGTCATTCGATTCTCTTGGGTTAGCAGAGCTGAAAATTTCTCAGGAGCATCTCGAGCCGTCTATTGAAGAAGCTCCCACACTTGGGCTCAAACCGCTGCTAGGTCATTTGAGTTATGCATTTTCAGGTGCACCCCCTGACAAGGGGTTGGAATATATCTATGATAATCTAAAGGGTGACCAGCCGGTTCCTCCCGTGCTTACAGAGGGTCCCTCTCGTGCACCACAGATAGTTGATAGGTTTAGTCTTGGTGATGCGCAGTATAGAAGGTTGATTCGGCGTATTGAGACCATGCATGACATCCACCGACGTTTTGCTGAAGATTTGACAAACGCTCTCGGTACTATTTTCCGAGACACTGGTGTCGAGGTTGATTGCCCCCTGATCCTCCACTCGAAGAGGGTGATCCTCCTGCTAACTAGGTATACATGAATTCCTTATTATTACCTTCAATGAGGATATTGAAAATTTTAAGTTTGGGGGTGATAATGTAAGGATTAGTTTGTGTGTGTCCATATAGATTCATATAGATTCATGTAGTATGTTTAGTTATATTTCATTCATATTTTTGCATGATTGTTCATATAGGACTTTTTTATTTGTGTTTTTATGTGAGTTCATATAGTTGTATGTGCATGCATATACCATGATCCCTTAGGTTGAGCTATTGCTATCTGATAAGTTGATGTTAATTTGAGTGTGGTGATGATGAATAGAGGGGTTGTTTAAGTCCTAATGAATTGATTTGCATGCAAGAAAAAAAATCACAAGTATTATAAGATTGATTTTGAGCTAGATCATGATCATATTTGTTTAGTTATTGAGATTTAATCACTTATTTATATCTAGAATTTTTGGTATTCTCGTAATAACGTAAAAACACTGAATTTTAAATTGGAGAAAAACTTGGATTTCATTGTTAGTGTGAATAAGGCTAGGTGTCAAATGGCTAGTAGTCGGCTCATAATTTATGAGTAGTCTAGGGTTGAATGAGATGGAGTGAAACGCACTCATTCAGAAATTGAAAAAAAAGAAGAAAAAAAAAGAAAGAAAAAAGAAAAAAAAGTTTGTGTTTATGCATAATTGATCAAGAGTGAGGTCTTTAATAATCAGGTTATTAAGTTCTAGGGGACTTTGTGCCTAGTGACCTAAGGCTTTTATAGTCTAGGATCCGCTAACCTAACGCTCGCTACATGGGTATTATTGCATAATTCTTGTGGGACCTCATTCGTTGCATGGTCAAATAAGCATCTTTGTTATGTGTTCAATAATAGCGTGAATCCTTGTATAACTCTAGTAAAATGAAGGTGTTGTGAGTCATTATACGTTTAACGTCTATTCTAGTTATAAACTTATGATTATTTTGATGATAGATAAGTTATGGTTATTAATAAAGTATCGAGAGTAATTCTGTTCAACATCCACACATGCACATTCTGGTTTGTGCGTTGGTTTATGAGATTAATTCGAACTCTGTTAAAAGTCATTACATTCTTAGAGGCGTTGGCTTATTCATTTGGTTATGGTTATTCTGAGGGGATCAATCGCATTATCATTTATTTGCATTCACGTAGTTGCATTCATGCATTAGGTTTGTTTTTTAGATTTGAGTCTGTTTATGCTTGAGGACAAGCATTGATTCAAGTTTGGGGGTGTGATAAGTGGATTTTATATCTACTTGGAACGCTTCATTACAAACTTAAGTTGGTGTTTTGGACTCAAGTTGTTGATATTTTTGATATGTTTTTGTGTTATTACATTTCAGGCATTAGTTAAATGAAGAAATGAGCTTTTCAGGGAAATATGCTGAAAAGAGCTAAAAATTGGAAGCCTAGGACATTATCAAGTTGAAGAGAATCCCGTTAGCTTCGCGTGGGTAGTTGATTTTATCATATCAAGATTTGACATACCTTGTCAGGATTTGATTGTCCATGTCAGGATTTGACTCATCTTGTCAGGACATGGTGTGTTAGGATTTGACTAGTACAATCAGGATTTGACGTGTCATTTCTTCTCATAGCTGATCATTCCAAGTTCGTGTATGAGCTTTGCAAAGGTTGCTTCTGGTAAAGGCTTGGTGAAGATGTCAGCTACTTGTTGATCAGTTGGAACAAAGTGAAGCTTAATTGTTCCTTCCATGACATGTTCCCTGATAAAATGATATATGATACTAAAGTGTTTTATGAGAAAGTATTGCCCTGGATTTCTCATCATAGATATTGCACTTTGATTGTCACAGTAGATAGAGATGAGTAGGTCAATTCATAGTCCAAAAGCTGATTTCTCATCCAAAGAATCTGAGCACAGCAGCTGCCTACAATAATATATTCAGCTTCAGCTGTAGATGTAGATATGGATTTATATTTCTTGCTTTGCCATGTAACAAGTCTTCCACCCAAATGTAATTAGTCTTACGAGGGGTGACCTTTAAGTAAGGTTAATCCGCCGGCCGAATATACGTTTCTTATTTCTTATTTTACATAAACCATACTTATAAATAAGCCGAACTATAAATAACTGAAAACTAATCCAACTTATTCCGACTACCTGAGGTACTGCACCAAACAATCTACGGAACAGCTGGCCATTTCCTACCCGTTTCCCGGCTGTGGTTCTCATTGCAGGCATCTTGATTCACTGTTGTGTTGTGTCAATTTAAGAAAACAAGTGTGAGCTAAGATGCTAAGCATAATAATGTACAGTATGAAAATGACTGTATAATAACATCATATATTATATATATATGTTTTATTTAAAAGTAGATTTCTTGGTGTCCCACACCTTCTTATGAAAACAATTCTTTTAAGGGGGTTTTATAACCTGCGAATACCTTAATAGTAATCCCAACACCTAGGCTTGGGTTACGGTATTGCATATCAATTCCAATTGGAAGGTTTTGGACATCTTACAGGAGCCACCGCATACGATGATCAGTCGTCCTACGGAAAGTAACCTTCTTTACTAGTAAAAGGACGAATACCGTCATCTCTCGGGTATCACCGTGGCCGCATTCGGGCTACGTGTCCCATTTTCGGGTATACACATACTTCACAAGTTCCTGAGTACACAAAGTACCTTCGCCTGCGGTACCTTTGGTAGCCCATCTAGCATACGTAGTACCAGAGTCTACCCCTCCATTGTCCTTCAACGGAATTCTATCAATCTCGGGAACTTGAACCACATCGAAGTTCCCCAAGCGTTTTGCTTGTTGATAGAGATAGTTTATCTATTTAAAATATAAGTGTATATATATGTATATACGTACTTCCGAGAATTTCGGAGGAAGTACTAGGGATGTGTGTTGACCATTGTCAACAGATAATTAATAAGGGGAAAAGTTTCTTCTTGAAACTATATTCAATATAATAATAAGTCGGGATAATATTCACCGACGATTTGAAATTATTTGAATGATAATTCTAAATCAAAAGGTATATCAGGATCTATGACCTTTAAATCAATAACAATCCTTAATAAATAATCATTAATTAAATAGTAGTCTATAAATAATTAAATGATAATTGATATTAATCATACCTCGAATGAGTTATTCTTTTAAAAGATTTATTTAAATAGTATTCCTCAACTAGTTTGTGTTTACATAATTAATAATCTATAATGATTAATCGGGTTTGAAATAAATAAACGTTGAAGTATACTACTCCTATAATAAAGGAATACGTATATAATATTTAATATCTGAATCAATAAAATATAGTTGAGGGAATATGCTCATTGGGAAATCGTTTTAAAAGTTCGAGGTGTTTTAATGTTTCGTAAGTGGACGATGAGTCCCTTTAAAACGTACCACTATGGACGTATAACCGTCCTATAATATCTCCGGAACAATTCCCGGGTTTTATCTTTAATCCCGACCGACCCTCGGTCTTATACAATACGTCACGCTTAAAGCGAAATAATCATTTCAGGATATATACTTATCGTACAACATCGCTATATTATGTGAAAATTCAACAACTACGTATCATGGCAAACATGGTATTTATGCGATGATAGTAAAACAATCCTTTCACAACACAACAGTAAAATGGAGTTAGGTTTGTAAACTTGCCTGGGTATCTCGAGGTGGAGGATGCTCTAGGTTCCGCTCGGAAATCTATAACCATAAACACATTTCATTTCGTTAGGTTCCATCCTAATTCACAGTAACTCGCACTCATGCGTTACTCATTATACACCCTCTCAACTCATACTACCCTTAACATTTATTTTAAGTCATAAACACTTTATGGTCACTTCATTTTCCTAAGTATCTTGAGTTCATTCTCATTATCGTTGTCGGCTCTGCTTAAGGATTCTTACGGTTTCTACTCGCGCGGTCTCGGCTCCGACATTTTTATAAAATTGAGAATTCATTATTTTCACTTGAAATTTTTATGACAGTTAGGAAACTCTACATTTTACTCTCTGTAAAAATTTCATGATTTATGAATACTTTTAAGTCTATCCTTTATATTTTCAAAGTTCGTGATTCGTAGCAGTTTTTGTCGCGTAAAACACTTTTACTAAAACGATCATAACTTTTGATCTGTAAATCGAAATTAAGTGATTTAAATGCCTAAATGATCCTTATAACATTTTCTATCTTAAACAAAGGTAATTTATCAAGAATATACAGTTTACAACTTCGAGACTTTCTGCAGAAACTTAAAGTTACGGTTTGTTAGTTTTAACGAAGTTATGTTTACGGTCGGGATTTCGTTTACGCCTTAACTATCAACACAACCACCAACAATCATCATATCATCATCAACACACAAACTCCTCTCAACAACATCATGTTCTTGAGGCAACAACAACCAACCTTAAATCTACTTAACTTAATCATCAAGATTTCATCAACAACACTTAGTAAGCTAGGTTTACTAACACCCACTAAATGGATCTTAAACATGAACCTTAAATAAAGTTAGGCCAAAGATTTTTACCTTTCTTGAAAGCTTGAGATGTGTTCTTGAGTATGGTGGAGGCTTGGAAGTGCTTGGTATGATTTTTGGAACCTAAAACCACCATTAAAATCAAGAAACCAAAGAGAGGTTACTATTCACACTATTCACTCATGAGTTTCTTGAATTTATTCCACCCATCAAACCTTGATAAAAAGAGATGAAAGACTTTTTTTTACCTTAGTTTAGTTGCTAGGAGGCTTGGGAAATAATTTTGTGATTTTACAAGAACTAGAGCTTGGAGTTTTGAATTGCAATTCCCCTTTTTTCTTTAAAATAGCCGAATGGAGCTAAATATGGGTGGGGAGGTATTTATAGCACTTGGTTGCTTCTCTTGGATGATTTCTAGGTTGCTTCTTGGAAGGTGACTTGATATCTTTGCAAGTTGATCTTTATTCTTCCTAGGATAGCTTAGGTTTATTCCTTGTCTCCAAATCCATGGACAAATCTTTGTAGCTTGCTAACTTATAAGCTAAACTACAAGGTTAGCTCTGAAGGAATTTACGGATGAGCGGAAGCGTGAAATAACAATTATTCCTTAAAACCATATACCGCACATATAGAAAAACATATAAAAGGGAAAAACTGAGGAATCGAAATCATACCTCGTGAATCGAAGCTTTATAATGATTGGAGTGCTAGCAGTTGCTCCTCAGTGTGTGAAGCACTCTACCGGTATCCACCAAGAACAATCCGCTTCAATGAACCTTTTATAAAACTAAGCTTTTATAAAATGGAGTTTTTGGGAGAGAGAGAGAAGAAGAAGATGGAGGCTAGGGTTTTCACAAAACCAAAATTGTGTATTATATTTTTGAGCCATCCATCTCATTCTATTTATAGGACTCTCCTAGGGTTTTATAATATATCTTTATATATATTAACCCCCCATATTTTATCTTCATAAAATGCTTTAATAATAATTAAAACTATTTTAATCATTATTTCTTTTCTTAACTATTTAGAAAATAATTCTCTCTCTCATTATTTCATCAAAGAAAATATTCTTTTATGGTGTGACCCTGTAGGTTCAAAATTATGTCGGTAGTAGAAATAAATAATAATAAACTATTATTAATTATTTATATGAATATTAAAATTCACTAGATATAATTAACTGATTAATTATATTTATTCTACATCGTGAGTGATGCTTCTCAACATATCGCGACTATCCGGATAATATGAATTCACTGCTTAGAATACCAAGAACCTATTCGGTGAATAGTTACCGTACAATTAACTCCTTCTACCCTCCAATGTCCTGATTAAATACAAGGCATGGATCTTGTGTCAAGCCTATCTAATTTAATCATTTGATTTCCCATTCACTATGCTCAGTTCTATGTAAATTAGAAACTCCTTTCTAATTTCATTCACTCTGGCCAGAGATTCCTGAACTAGCATAAGTGGATTAGCTTTGAACATTCTCTTCCTTCACTGGAAGGGGTAAATCCTTTATTGATCATACACTATCTTCGTGTACAAATTCCTATACCCAGTAGAGCCCTAATAATTGTCCCTGGAGACTAAGAACTAAACCAAAGCATAGTTCAGTGTACACAAGATGACTATGATGACCTCAAGTCTAAGGATACTTGTACAACTATCACTATGTGAACAACTGCTGACACGTGAGTGAACTCCATCAGTTGTTCAGCTGTGCAAGTCATGTTCAGTGAACTTATTCTATAATAAGCACCTACATACTAGCTATAGTGTCACCACACAAATGCCTATGAGAACATACATCCTCCTGAAGGGAGCAAGCATAGTATGTACCAATCTTTCCGGATTATTAATTACTAGTTAGTAATCCTATGACCGGGAACTATTTAAGTTTAGAGTTATCATCTTTTAGGTCTCACTATTATGATCTCATCATAATCCATAAAAAACTTTACTCTAAACTATGGTATATCTTATTTAAACATTTAAATAGATAGAGCCCGTAATAAAAAACAAAACAAGTCTTTTATTAATTATCAATGAAATCAAAATAGATTACATAAAAGTTATTCCTAAATCCTCATACTGATTGGACTTAGGACATATCTCTTTCAATCTCCCACTTGTACTAAAGCCAATCACTTTGGTATCTAATACCCATCCTGTCTTTATGACGATCAAAGTGACTTTCAGAAAGTGGCTTTGTGAGTGGGTCTGCTATGTTGTTATGTGTGTCAACTCTCTTTCAATACAATACAAGAAATGTTACCGCGCTCCCACTAACCCTTTTGTAGACACATGGTTCATCTACGTTTTTGATAAAACCAAACTCTTTGATTGTCTCATCAAAACGGATGTTCCATCTACGAGAAGCTTGCTTTAAACCACATATGGTTCGCAGCAGCTTACACACACTAGGTTTTAATTTCCCTTGGAAAGAAAACCATCTGGCCATTTGCCAGATCTCATAGTCGTAGTAAGCAGCAATCACAAGCAAAATCCGAACTGATTTTAACAGGGCTATAGGTAAAAGGTTTCATCAAAGTCAATCCATTGCCTTTGTTTGAATCCTTTTGCCACAAGCCTGGCTTTAAAGGTCTCCACCTGGCCATCTGCTCTAATCTTTCTTTTGTATACCGTATACATAGATTCCATTTCGGATTTCATGGCACTTTGCCATTTCTCTGAGTCAACACTACTCATAGCCTCATTATAGGTCATAGGGTCGTCATCATCAATGATTGACAACTCATTATCATTCTCAATGACAAGGCCATAATACCTCTCAGGTTGGCGAGACACTCTCCCTGACCTACAAACGGGCTGTTCCACAGAAGGTTGTTCAGTCTGAACAGGTGTTTACACTTTATTCATAGTAGTTTGTGCTTCTTGAACTTCATCAAGTTCAATTTTGCTCCCACTGTTTCCTTCAGGAATAAACTTATTTTCCAAGAAGGTAGCATGTCTGGAGACAAACACCCGATGATCGGTGTAAAAGTAATACCCTAAAGTCTCTTTAGGATATCTCACAAAACTACATTTTACAGATCAAGATTCCAGCTTATCTGGGTCAACTTTCTTGACATAAGATGGACATCCCCAAATCTTAACGTGTTTAAGACTCGGTTTCCTTTCTTTCCATATCTCATATAGAGTTTGAGGAACAGATTTGGAAGGCACCTTATTCCGTAAATATGCTGAGGTTTCCAATGCATAACCCCATAAGAATACTGGAAGATTCGCATAGCTCATCATGGACTGAACCATGTCTAACAAAGTTCGATTTCTCCTTTCAGATACCAATCTGGAGGAGTCCACTAGGAGACTATACCCTTTTCTTTGAGATAATCCAGAAACTCTCCATTCAATTATTCACCACCTCGATCTGATCGAAGAGTTATAATACCATTTTTGGTTTGTTTCTCCACTTCATACTTATACTCTTTGAACTTTTCAAAGGCATCAGACTTGTGTTTCATCAAACACATATCTGAATCTAGATCTATCATCTATGAAAGTAATGAAGTATAAAAATCCACCCATGGCTTGCGTAGACATTGGTCCACATACATATGTGTTTACCAATCCTAGCAAATCTGCAGCCCTCTCTCCATGTCCACTAAATGGAGACTGCAGTGCCACAATGAAGTGAGATCTTCATCATCCCTTTTCTTTTATTAGTTTGTTCAATCTGAAGTAAATTATGTCACATTTATATAGACCATTATTTAAAGTACCACGTCCATAAAGAATATTATCTCTAAGGATAGAACATTCATTATTCTTAATAATAAAATGAAAAACCATCCAAATCCAACATAGGAATAGAAACAATATTCCTTACAATCGAGGAAACAAAATAACAATTATTTCAAACAATAGTCTTGCCCGCAGGCATATGTAAATGAAATGATCCTACATCTTCAGCAGCAACTCTTGCTCCATTTCCCAGCAGTAGAATCACCTCCTCTTCCTCAAGAGTCCTACCTCTCCTTAGTCCCTGCAACGAATTGCAGATGTAAGAACCATAGGCGGTATCTAATACCCAAGTAGAAATTTGACTTAATGATATATTCATTTCTATCATGAACATACCTGAATCAGAAGTGGTAGTCTCACTCCCCTTCTTCTTCTTCAACTCTGCAAGGTAAACCTTGCAGTTCCTCTTCCAGTGCCCCACCTTGTTACAGTGAAAGCAAACAACTTTGCTCTTGGGGTCTTCAGCTTTTGGTGGAACCGGCTTTTCTTCACCTACTTTCTTCTTCTTGGAAGGGTTCCTCTTCCTTATCTTAGGATTGGAACCTTCACCAATTAGAAGAACAGAACTCTTCTTAGGGGGAAAATTCGATTCCGTAGTCTTCAACATGTTGTGGAGTTCAGCCAGGCTGACATCCAGCTTATTCATGTGAAAGTTCACAACAAACTGCGAAAACGAACCCGGAAGTGATTGCAAGACCAAGTCTTGGCTCAGCTCCCCATCCATGGCAAAACCAAGTTGTCCAAGACGTTCAATCAAATTGATCATCTTAAGTACATGGTCATTCACGGATGATCCCTCAGACATCCTACAACCGAATAGCTCCTTCGATATCTCATATCGAGCTGTCCTCTCTGCCACATCATACAACTCTTGTAGATGCATAAGGATAGTCTGAGCATCCATATGCTCATGCTGCTTCTGTAGCTCAATGTTCATGGAAGCTAGCATGATGCATTGAGCAACATTTGCATCATCTATCCACTTACGATACACAACATGTTCATCATTATGTGAATCATTAGCAGGTTCAGTAGGCTTAGGTGAGTCAAGCACATATTCCAGCTTCTCCACCCTGAGAACAATTTTCAAGTTTCGAAGCGAGTCAGCAAAATTAGGACCAGTCAACTTGTGAGCATCTAGTATACTCCGGAGTGATAGTGCAGAAGACATAACGAATATAGTAAATCTGTGAATGATAAACACATAACAACACTTAGCAAATATTCAATTTCATTTCAAAACACTATATGAATCGGGTCTTTATTCATAAGTGGCTCCCACTAGTATATCTAATTTATTCAACCCCCTACGTGAAAAATTAAGCATTCATAATGCTAGTGGGAATAGGGATCCTACATTCCATCACACAACCTCGGCTATGGCACGAAACGTCATGTGATGTTCAATAGGCAGACAACTCTTGTCAATTATATCTTATGTTATTCCCTAATCAAACTTTAGCCTCTTGAATACTTGAGTCACGGCTGTGGCACGACAAACTCAATATTCTAAGTCAAGTCTAACCCAACATTCCGTACAATTGAATCAGTCTCCAACGGCCCACGGCTGTGGCACATAACGACCTTTAGATTCTAATTCAATGTACACATCTCTATGTAATAGACAAGTATTTCTTATTTCGAAATCAAAGCCCTCGGCTGTAGCACGAAACGACAATGATTTAAAATATAAGAACCACTTTCTATCATGTTGGAAGGTTATGACCGACACAAGCCCGTTGTGTCATTGGCCAATTACTACTTGATATTATTTAATTTTAGAGGGATTATATTACGTTACAATCATAATCATATTATAAAGAGATTCTTCCTTTTAAATTAAATATTTCAAATCAATAATCGATAATCAGACGATTCCCAGATCGGGTGGAGCATTGTCAAGAGGCGTCACTTAATAACCCTTTCTTACAGATAGAAATCTGTTGTTGACAGAATCATCCTTTCTCTCAAAATTGAAAATTCATATTTAATCACGTGTTTCATAAACACAAGAATCTCATGATTGTATTCATAATATTATTGTCAAGGCAAGAAACGATTCTTTATTCTAGATTTTCTAGAGCACGCCTTATATTGATTTAAGTTCACCCAAATCTATCATCGCATGGTAAACACAGGCATATATCTCATATATAAAATTAAATAAACAAGCATGCATGTAATATCATGTCACACATTGATATAATGATGTATGGATTTATTATAGCATTTAAAAGCAATTAAAACAATTAAAACGTGCTTTAAAACACTATCGGGAATATAAACAGTTCAAAACTTTTATATAAAAAAAATTTGACCACTCCATTAGATCCGTCTCGGAAAAACAAATCCAACGATATATTACACGCCCAAAACGGAGTTACGAAACTCCCAAAAAATCAAATTTAATGAGGACATACGGGCTGTAACGCATGTACGTAATGCGTTACAACACTGTTGAGCCATTTACGCGTATAACGCATTCTGTAAATGCGCAACAGTGTGTAACGCATTCACGGAATGCGCAACACGCCCCTTCCCCGCGTGCAGCGCACGCGCCTGCACAGCCGTAACAGGTTTTTGCCATTTTTTTTTGTTTTTGTTTCTACCTGCTACCTGTCTGTTTGCTTGCCTGCTGTTACAAAAAAAAAGAAGTAACTCCCCTTTTCCTTTACTCCTTTATTAATAACTCTTTATTAATATGTTATTATTTTAATTTTATTATTAATAAATTAATTAACATTTAATTAATAAATTAATAAAAATCAAAATAACATGATTTCTTAAATCAGGGAGTAGCAGAAAAATACCAAATCAGCCATGGGTCCTTGTGCAAATTTTAATCATAATTATTCACATGCATAATTATTTTATGAATTTTAATTAAAACAATTTTAAAAAATTCATAACAAATAATCTACACATCACAAAATTATGAAAAAAATATCTAGATGATCTACAACACTTGTAGAACCCAGATCAGTAGTCAAAATCTCATGCAAAAATTATTTCGAATTAATTCATAATTAAATCCAAATAAACTTGCAAAAATCATAATAAATCCATACATGCATTAAAAAATCTGAAATTTTTTATATGAATCTCTATATGCAGAACCTAGCTCTGATGCCAATGAAGGAATTTACGGATGAGCGGAAGCGTGAAATAAAAATTATTCCGTAAAACCATATACCGCACATATAGAAAAATATATAAAAGGGAAAAACTGAGGAATCAAAATCATACCTCGTGAATCGAAGCTTTATAATGATTGGAGTGCTAGCAGTTGCTCCTCAGTGTGTGAAGCACTCTACCGGTATCCACCAAGAACAATCCGCTTCAATGAACCTTTTATAAAACTAAGCTTTTATAAAATGGAGTTTTTGGGAGAGAGAGAGAGAAGAAGAAGATGGAGGCTAGGGTTTTCACAAAACCAAAATTGTGTATTATATTTTTGAGCCATCCATCTCATTCTATTTATAGGACTCTCCTAGGGTTTTATAATATATCTTTATATATATTAACCCCCCACATTTTATCTTCATAAAATGCTTTAATAATAATTAAAACTATTTTAATCATTATTTCTTTTCTTAACTATTTAGAAAATAATTCTCTCTCTCATTATTTCATCAAAGAAAATATTCTTTTATGGTGTGACCCTGTAGGTTCAAAATTATGCCGGTAGTAGAAATAAATAATAATAAACTATTATTAATTATTTATATGAATATTAAAATTCACTAAATATAATTAACTGATTAATTATATTTATTCTATATCGTGAGTGATGCTTCTCAATATATCGCGACTATCCGGATAATATGAATTCACTGCTTAGAATACCAAGAACCTATTCAGTGAATAGTTACCGTACAATTAACTCTTTATACCCTCCAATGTCCTGATTAAATACAAGGCATGGATCTTGTGTCAAGCCTATCTAATTTAATCATTTGCTTTCCCATTCACTATGCTCAGTTCTATGTAAATTAGAAACTCCTTTCTAATTTCATTCACTCTGGCCAGAGACTCCTAAACTAGCATAAATGGATTAGCTTTAAACATTCTCTTCCTTCACTGGAAGGGGTAGATCCTTTATTGATCATACACTATCTTCGTGTAAAAATTCCTATACCCAGTAGAGCCCTAATAATTGTCCCTGAAGACTAAGAACTAAACCAAGGCATAGTTCAGTGTACACAAGATGACTATGATGACCTCAAGTCTAAGGATACTTGTACAACTATCACTATGTGAACAACTGCTGACACGTGAGTGAACTCCATCAGTTGTTCAGCTGTGCGAGTCATGTTCAGTGAACCTATTCTATAATAAGCACCTACATACTAGCTATAGTGTCACCACACAAATGCCTATGAGAACAGACATCCTCCTGAAGGGAGCAAGCATAGTATGTACCAATATTTCCTAATTATTAATTACCAGTTAGTAATCCTATGACCGGGAACTATTTAAGTTTAGAGTTATCATCTTTTAGGTCTCACTATTATGATCTCATCATAATCCATAAAAAACTTTACTCTAAACTATGGTATATCTTATTTAAACATTTAAATAGATAGAGCCCGTAATAAAAAACAAAACAAGTCTTTTATTAATTATCAATGAAATCAGAACAGATTACATAAAAGTTATTCCTAAATCCTCGTACTGATTGGACTTAGGACATATCTCTTTCAAGCTCCTTAGCACACTATTTGCTAGCTAGCTTGGTCATCCTAGGGTTAGCTCACTATTTGATGAAGTAACCATGGTTACTTCCTTACCATGGTTTAGTTAGTGCGTTACGTTTAATTAATCGCTTACGCGTTCGCTCGGTTACTTAAATGTTGTCCGCAATACTTATTCGTAAATGGTTCGCAATGTAATTCTTTTCGTTTCTAGTCCTTATATTTTTATTTATCCTAATTGAATATAAATCCGTAGGATTTTAATCTCGTAATTATATTGTGATTCCCGTAGTCCTTGATAAGTCGTAATTACGGTCATTTTTCAAAGTTCATTTTCTTCGAAAACTAATAGCGTTTACATACACTTATTTGGTACGTATAGTCGTAATATCGATTCTGAAACTCAGTTTTTTCCTGCACTATATGATGTGGGCTCAAAAGTTTTCCCGTCTGTCAGGGTTACTATTCATTAAACGTTTTACAGGGTCTCAAAAATTCGAGTTATTACAATCCCTTTTAGATATCTCAGAATTCTTTGCACAACAACCAAATGAGGTTCTCTAGGTTTGGCCTGAAATCTTTCACACAAACAAGTTGCATACATAATATCTGATCTACTAGCAGTTAGATACAACAACGAGCCAATCATACCTCTGTTAGCAGTTATATCAACCTCATTACCTTGATCAGGATCCAACTTAGTTGCAGTGGCCATTGGAGTTGTAGCTGTAGTACTTTCTTGCATATTAAATCTAGTCAATAGATTCTTTGTATACTTGGACTAATTAATGAAAATTCCCTCATCAGTCTGTGTTACTTATAGTCCAAGAAAATAGCTCAGTTCACCCATCATACTCATTTGATACATTGACTTCATAAGATCAGAAGATTTCTTGCACAACTTATTATTATTAGACCCAAAAATATGTTATTAACATAAACTTGTACCAAAAGCCGATCACTACCCAAAAATATGTCATTAACATAAGATTTTGCCAGTTGTACCTCTTTTGAAATCACTTTTAATCAAAATTTTTGCAAATATTTCATACCAGGCCCTTGGTGCTTGTTTGAGTCCATAAAAAGCTTTATCAAGTGTGTACACATGATTTGGAAATATTGGAACAATGAAACCAAGTGGTTGCTCAACATATACCTCTTCTTCTTATTCTTCATTAAGAAAAGCACTTTTGACATCCATTTAAAAGACCTTGAATTTCATATGTGCAAAATATGCTAAGAAAATCCTGATAGCTTCCAGCCTTTCCACATGAGCAAATGTTTCATCATAGTCAATGCCCTCTTGTTGCGAATATCCCTTTGCAACGAGTCTAGCTTTGTTCCTAATTATAGTGCCATATGAATCTGTCTTATTCCTGAATACCCACTTTGTGCTAACTACTGATTTGTTCTTTGGCCTAGGAATAAGTTTCCACACTTTATTCCTTTCAAATTCATTCAACTTTTCCTTCATTGCTTAAATCCAGTCAACATCTTTGAGTGCATCCTCTACTTTCTTAAGCTCCTTCTTAGAAAAAAATTATGATAGAGGCATTCATGCTCAGTTGCACGCCTTGTCTGAACACCAGTATCAGGATCTCCAGCGATAGGATCAGGTGCATGATCTTTTGTCCATTTGACAGCTCTTGGAAGTTCAATACCATTTCCTGATACTCCCCCTAAATTTGATGCATCATTTTTATGTGAAGCTCCCACTATATCAGTGCTTTCATTTCCTGATTAAAAAGAGCTTCCAGTTGTGGACTGTTCACCAAATTGATCTTGATGCTCAGTTAAATGAGCTCCTCATGATGAGCTATTATTTGTTGATCTTGAAGAATTATTAGCTGATCCAGTATTTCCTGATTCATCAGTATCATCAGGATTTGATTCACCAGAGTTATTATTGTCTATGTGTAGAAATTGCTCCCCCTCAATATGTGCATCTTCATAAATCAACTCTAGATCAGGATTAGTATTGTCATCAGGATTTGACTCATTATCAGTATTTGACTCATCATCAGGATTTGATCAGTCATCAGGATTTGGATCACTTTATGACTTGCGTTTTTTGTTTGCAAATACAAGTTTTTCATGAGTATCTTCTTCAATTATAGGAATCTTCTTATCATCAAAGGAAACATGAATTGATTCAATAATTGTTCTAGTTCTCAGATTGGATACTTTTTAGGCTTTTGAAGAAGGATATGCAACAAAAGTACCCTCATCAGCTTTTCTGTCAAACTTTCCAAGCATTTCAGGATGTGTTCTCAGTATAAAGCTTGAAGATGCTTCAAGCTTGGCTTCTTTTCCTTGATAATTTGATAAGGAGTTAGTCCATGTCTGTTAATAAGAGTTAAATTCTGAGTATAATAGGCAGTGTTGACAGCTTCAGCCCAAAAGTATGTTGGTAGATTTGTTTCTACAAACATTGTTCTGCCAGCTTCAATCAGTGTCATGTTCTTTCTTTTTACAATACCATTTTGCTGAGGTGTGCCAGCAGCTGAAAATTGTTGAGAAATTCCTTTGTATCTGCATAATTCATCCATCTTGCAATTATTGAATTCAGTGACATTATCACTCATAAGTATTTGCACTTTGTACTTGAAGCCATTCTCAGTTACTCCTAGATGATCTAAAAGAACATTTGGAGTTTAATCTTTCCTGTGAAAGAAAAATACCTATGTAAATTTGGTATACTCATCAACAACAACTAAGGTGTACTTTTTATTGTTAATTGACATGATATTAACAGAGCCAAAGAGATCCAGATGCAGCATTTGATATGGCTTCTAGATGGATGATTCTAACTTGCTTTTAAAGGAGGTTCTTCTTCGTTTGGCTTGTCGGCATGCATCGCACAAACCATCAAGGGAGTAGTACATATTTTATAGACCTCTAACCAAATCTTTCATCACCAATTCATTAACATTATTTAAATTTAGATGAGAAAGCTTCTTGTACCAGTTCCAACTTTCATCTACTGATGATTTGCTTATCAAACAAGTTTCAGGTCCATCAGTATATGCATTAATTTTGGCTTTATAGATGTTTCCATATCTGTACCCTTTGAAAACAACCTTCTTTATTATTTTATGAACTATTTCACCGTGAGTGTCATAAAATACAACATAATATCCTATGTCAGTAATTTGACTGATGCTCAACAGATTGTATTTCAATCCATCTACTAGAGCTACATCTTGAATGATGACATTTCCATATCACAGTATTTTTACTACATTTCCATCACCATAAGAAACCATTGAGCCAGCCTTGGCCTCATATTCTCACAACATGGATTTATTTCCAATCATATGTGCATAGCAGCCACTATCTAGTATTAGCACACTCTTTTTATTTCCGTGCAATCAGAAATATAAAAATCAAATAGAATTTTTAAGAACCCACACTTGTTGGGTCCTTTTTCACATCTTATGTTTATTTGGAACAGAAGACTTCCTGTCAGGATTCGGTCCATCAGAATTTACTCCATCAGAATTTGATCCATCAGGATTTGTGTAACGCCCACAAATCCGGGGTCAGGAATCTGGGTCGTCACGCAATCCTTCAATCATGTGTAACCTGCATTAACTCAATAGTCCAATAATTCCATATCACAGACCACCAATCTCACACACTCACAAGTTATAGCTTAGAAACGACATACAACAAGTATCATCAGTTATTACAACTCAAATGTACTTTACAGGAGCTCAAACAATTATTCGTAACCTCTGCATAAAGTTACAATAATTACGACTGATATCTTATACTTATTTGAATACTCTGGTCCACCTGAGACAAAGCTGTAAGGGATTCTCCCCATGATTTCAATTGACTAAGTCCCACACTGGTATACTGGTAACCTGTTGTATTGTGACATTTAAAAGAAAGCAAGAGTGAGCAATAATGCTCAGCTATAATAATCAACAGTATGAAAAGACTGTTAAAGAAATTATATTAATCCGTATAAGGATATGTATTTATTCAAAGTAGTTTTATTGGTGATACACACCTCTTTTTAAAACGATTCTTTGACTGACTTATTAGTCTACAAATACCTTAATGGTAAACCCAGCACCTAGGCTTGGGTTACGATATTGCATCTCAATTCCAATTGGAAGAATAGGATATTCACTGGAGCCCCCGTTTACGATGATCAGTCATAAGACGGAAATTAGTAACCTTTCTACTAGTAGGGGATAACGTCCAAACTCCTTGTTATCACCCTGCCCCCATACGGGCTATGTGTCCCATTTTCGGGTATACACAAACTTCGCAGGTCCTTAGGTACACATAGTACCGTTTCCCACGGTACGGGTAGTCTCACCAATACACGGAGTACTGGATCTCTACCCCTCCCTTGTCCTTTAAAAAAATCCTATCATATCTCAAGAACTCGAATCACATCGAAGTTCTCCAAGCGTTTTTCTTGGTGATAGGTACAGCTTATCTCATATGTATATATAGATGTACTTCCGAGAATTTTCGGAGGAAGTACTAAGGTAATGTGAGTTGACCGTTGTCAACAGATAGATAAATGAGGGGGAGTTTCTTTTGAAACTATATTTAAAATATTTAAAACAAGTTGAGATAATATTCTTCGACGATTTGAAATTATTCGAATGATTTTCTGAAATTCAGAAAGTATTTTGAATCAGGTTTTATGATTTTTAAATTATATTAAATCAATTAGTAAAAAATTAATAATTAAATAATAATTATTAAATAATTAAATATCGAATAATTATAAAATTTAAAAGAATATTTAAAATAATATTCCTCAACTAATTTATGTTTAGATAATTAAAGTTATCTTTAATAATGTAATTAATCGGGTTTGAAATAAATAATCATTGGCGAATACTTCTCCTATTTTAAATGAATAACTGAAATAATATTCGGTATTCGAGTAATTAAATATAGTTGAGGGAATACGATCTTTCGAAATCGTTTTAAATAAATTCGAGGTATTTAATACTTCGCAAGGGGACATCGAGTCTATTGGAATAAAATAAGTACGGACTTTCAATCGTCCAAAACATCTCCGGAATGCTTTCAAGTTTTTAAATAAATTATATCGACCGACTCTTGGTCTATAATATATCATACCAAGCTACTCTCTAGCTTAAATATTCTCAAATATAACAACTCTGGAATACTTCCGGTTTTTTATAAACTTACACCGATCAATCCTGGGTCTAAATATATCGTTTCAAATATGGTACTTTTATTATACCAAAATCATCATATCTTATGATTCAATATATAAAAATTTGTAAATCATCGTAAAATATTTATCATGCATATATTGCAGTATTTAAAAGCAATCACAACACAACAGTTCTTTAAAGGTAGGGTTTGAAAACTTGCCTGGAGTCAAAGATACGTTTTTCGACTTTCTCTCGTTCCGGATTTTCTAATCAACAAATATCATAATATTAATCAGTATTCGTAATTCCATCACCGACTTATATTTCTAATAAGTACAATACTTCATAATTTTCAATATCCGACTGACTCGAAATAAGTATCAATCCTTGGTCGAAACTGACTGTCAAAGTGGTCTTCTAGAGTTGACTTTACCGAATGTTACTATTACGCGACTCGCACTCTAATATTTTTAATAAATCATAAAATCAATATTTTATATGAAACCACCTCAAGGAGCTTATTGACTGCTTTTAATATTTATTATAAAAGTTTCATTTTGATAAAATGAATTTAATTAGGTGAAAAGCATTTCAAAAGTTCGGTCAACTACGGAGTTTTACTATTCAAACCGCTTTCACTAAAACGTTGATATCTCTCAAACCGTTAACTCAATTGATGCACCATTTTCGCGTACACAATCTAGACAATATTTAGAACACATTATTTGAAAATGGTTTTCTAGTAACAGGGGTGGAAATCCCGAAGTGGTAGTTTTCTAGCAGTAGGTGGTTGGGTGTTTTTACTCCATGCGACCTCAACTCCAACATTTTTATAAAATTGAAAAATTAATATTTTTATTTGAAATTTTCATGGCAGTTAATAAATTCTATTTATACTCTGTGTTAAAATTTCATGATTTTTAAATATTTTTAAGTTGATCGTTTCTAATTACAAAATTCGTAATTTGTAGCAGTTTTTGTCGCGCAAATCGTTTTTTACTAAAACGGTCATAACTTTTGATCCGTAAATTGATATCAAGCGATTCAAGCGTCTAAATGATCCTCATAATTTTTTTTATCATAATCAAGTCTTACATTTCAAGAAACTATAGTTTATATATTCAGGAACTTCTGCAGAAAACCTAAGTTGTGATTAGTTCGTTTTAACGAGGTTACGATTACGATTCGAGTTTCGTTTACGTCCTAAATCAATATGCAACAATCAAAAACCACCATATCATCATCTCAAAACTAAATCCTATCAAAAACATCATGTTCTTGAGACAACAAACATCAACCTTAATACTGACTAACTAAACATTAAGAAAATATCAAATCAATCATCAAAACCGTACTTATATCCAAGATCCTTACTTTTCTTAAAACTTAAAACTTAAACAAAGTTTGGATGAATATTTATACCTTCCTTGAACCTTTTTAATACTTAATAAAGTCCTAAGATCCTTGATGAAGCCTTGGTTTAGCTTTAGAAGCCTTAAACTTCCATGAAAAATCAAGAAAACAAGTTAGTGATTTTCGGAGTTACTATTAACCCTCAACTTCAAACATTTTTATAAACTTTAAAACTTCATGGATGGGCTTGAAATTTGGTGCGTGACTTACACATGATATGAAAGAAGTTTGTTAAAATTTTGGTGATTTTTGAATGAGTAGAACATGTGATATGATTTTTTCTTTTCATGGTGTTCTTGAAAATCAGCATTGTTCTTGAAGAGAGAGAGAGAGAGAGTTGTTTGTATTTTCTTGAATGCTTCTTGTGAAAGTCTAGTAATATAATCATGTATATATCACCTAGTACTAGTAAATCAATAAAAATCTTGCTAGCCAACCTAGGTTCCAAGCTATTCTACTTAGTTTAGGTACTTGGTTACTATTTACTAACTTTTAGGTTATCATTCCTATTTAGCTAGGTTATTAGTTGGCTACTTAACCATGGTTAGTCTTTTACTCTAGTTATCTTGTATAGTTAGATTAGTTTAATACGTTTATTTGTTCGTTTACGCGTTCACTCGGTCGGTTATTCGTTTTCATAATAAACTCTCGTAAACTGTTCGCGGTGTAAACCCTTTCTTATACGTTCTTTACGTTTTGAAGTGTCGTACTTGGATTTGAATTTGTAGTAGTTTAAATTTGTAATTATATTATGATTCTCGTAATCCTTGATGATTCATAGATATGGTCATTTTTCAAAGTTCATTTTTTTGAAAACTAATAGCGTTTACATACACTCATTTGGTACGTATAATCACAATATCAACTCCGAATCTTAAATTAAAAACTCATATATGGTATGGTCGCAAAAGTTTTTATTAAACCGCAATTCATAAAGGTCTTTTACCGATGTCAAAAAATTGGGTTCTGACTGTCTTCCCCCTTTAAAGGATTCCGTCCCGGAATCAGTTTAGAAATAGGCGGGGATACGCTTCTCACATGACCACCTCGAATTCTCACGTTGACTTCGCAGTATTGGATCTCTTCAAAAAATTTCCACTCATCCGTCAAATATATTTCCGGGTACTCGTTCTTGTAGACCTATGACCTCTACACGTTACTCCACGTACGCTAAGTCTGGCTGCAAGTTTATTAGCTCATTTTCAATCATATGTTTGGCGTTGACGGTTAAATTTCCTAACCTCGATTCGTGGTACTCGTAATAAACTTGGTGACCGTTCGACGATGGTGCTAATATATAAGCCAAATTTCTTAATCCTTTAAAGATTTCAACTGGTCCAATAAACCTTGGGTTCAACATTTCTTTCCTTTAGAATCTCATCACTCCCTCCCCGGGAGGCACTTTCAACAATACTTGGTCCGTTACTTCGTACTTTCTGTCTTTATAGTTCTGGTCCGTATATCTTTATTATTCATCCTAGGAAGCCACTAGTTGGGTTCTGATAAGTTCTAGGAATTTCTTCGGTCTATTGACTCAATTATGGTCCGGTATCCTCCGCTCACCAATTTCTTCCCAACCTAAGGAAGAACGATTCTTTCTTCTGTACAACGCTTTGTAGCCATTCCAATGCCCACATGATAATTCGTTTTTATCGGTGATTCAATCAACGTCAACTGGTAACTTCATCTTCCATAAATTTATAATATGGATTATTAGCGCATCTCCTAGCATTTGAAATCGTCCTTCAACTTATTTATTTCCCCCTACATCGCTCCTATTAGCGCTAGAGTTTCGTTCCTTAATGTTTTCCCGTTTTGGCGCATCATCTTTGTCGATTATTTTATGTAAGAAGTTCTCGTTGTATTTGTACACGCTCGTCTCCTGTTACACGCTTAGCGTCAAATTTAGCATTTCTTCATGTAGTAATGTAAGGCACATCATCGTCATATTGCCATCTTGAAGGAAGCACCATTTCATACGCAATTGATGGACACGTTTTAGAATCGTGGAATGCTCAGCTTCCATTATCGGTCAGACTTCTTTAATTATTCCCCGTATAATATCTATAGTACAACGATACCTTCTGGGTCGTACTCGTTACTCTCGCTAGCGCCTTAGACGTATTCGCGTTTACTGGGAACTGCTACTAGTGGCCTTTAAAGGGCGTGTACGATCTTCTTTGCCTTCATTCACCTCTAACCATAACATCCTTCAATCTTCCATGTTGTCCTTTGTAAGGGATATCAGCGGTTATTTTCCTCATGCTAGCATGGTAAGTATATCTACACAATTTTTTTGGCAATGATAGGCAATTCTTCAAACCGTTCTAAATAAAAGGCAAGCCGCTAGATAGTTCTCTCGCCCTTCTTGTCGATTTGTGAACTCTAAGTCATGCCTCTGTTCGTTACTCTTCATAAAATACTTGGGAAATAACCCAGTTGTGAAATTAAATCGTAGGTCCTTGTGTGGCCCAATTGTCACGGGGTCTCTCTGTCACTAATTATCTTTTCTGCGTTCATAAAATTTTGTAGAGTGGAGATCTATTATTTGCATAATAAAATAAGTGGTCTTATTTAACCTATCACTCAAAATCCTCAAATAGCACGATGGATTACTTAATCCCTGATAATCCTCCTTCAAAATTTATTATAATAAACTCTTACTCCCATTCGGGTCATTTAAAACCGTAATCACCAAAATTTTAATCCTCGTCATTATGTTTTCATTTTCAACCACGTCAATGACATCCCTTTTCATATTCGGTCATGACTAACATCCTCTTTAAGTTTTTAGATATCGTTAATTCTTCCCGTTATGTAATAAGGGTTCTCTTCTCATTGTATCGACTTCAAAATTCATTCATTCAATCCTTGTCATCAGTTGTTATAAAATTTGCCATCCTCAATATATCTTTTCCTACTTAAAGTGTCGGCCACCACATTGGCCTTTCCTTGATTATAATAGATTTCTCAATCATAGCCCTTGATCAATTTGACTATACCCTCTATCTCGTGTTCAGTGTAAGAAAAAAAATTCCAAAATTTCCTCATAAGTTAAACTCTTTGTCCCTTTCAGTGCGAACTTTATCACGATTATTCTAGATCATTATTAGGACGCCTTATGTCATGGTCCTTAAGCTGTGTAGACGTATCATTATATTGCACACAAAATCCTATTTTTATCATCGAGTATTTCTAACAAGAGGTTGTTACTAATCTTACCTGCACTTTTTGAAAGTCCTATACATTGAATTCATAAATGCTTGGTCATTCCTGAATTCATTAGTACCTATCGATAATATTCCATAGAGGCGTATCTCACTAATCACGTTGGTATCTCTATTATCATTCTTCTATAACCATGTTAAAGATCCTTAGGGTGATAACCAAACATGGTAATCCCTTTTCAAAATAACTTACTCATCACGATGCTTCGATTGCACCATCATAGCACTGAGTTTTCAGTCTCATATTACAACAATCGGTTATTAACTATACCTCTCTTTGTTCAGAAGGCAATTAGCCTTGGAAGAACGATTTTCATGATATCGATGTAATTTAGACATTCTTAACAAGATTTCAATATCTAATATCTGAAGAAATAATGAGCTCTAAATTAAAGAGTCAAAATACTCAAAAGATTTATAACTTGGAAGAAAATACAACAAGGATTATCATTCTATGTCCTAAGAATTTTATATTATAATATTATAGAGAATATCCATTGAAAGCTATGATTGATGAATCATAACATCATACGAATGATACTTGTAAGATTTCCCCATTGAAAGAATACCTTTCTTTTCGAATAATGAAAGAAATTTCGAATAACATCATCAACCAAAGGTTAAACATTGAGGTTTCAAAATGATGCTATTTTGAAGGAAGGAATTCTATCCGATAATTAACAATTAAGGAAGTATATTTTCTTCAATCATTTTATAATTTTAAATGGATATTCGTTATATAAATGAAAGAATAGAATATTTCATGAACAAAATATTTTAGAAAACTGGATATGAATCCTTGTTCGAGTGGGCGACCTAGTTAGGTCTCAATTAAATCATTCTTTGAAAATTTCAGCAACAATTAAATTTTGCATATATAATGCACTATGTAAAACAAAACAAAAATTGATTGGAAGTGGAACTAGAAAAATAATAACTAGTCCATATCAAGCAATATTATCAACTAGCTAAGAAAATGGCCAGCTCAATCGGTTTGGCCCATAGCAACTAGCTAGGATGATTAGCTAGGATTTCATCGTATTAATTAAAATTTTGACTAGTTAGGGTATTAACTAGTCGTTCATGAGAACATATGCAACTAAGCATATTTCAGTTTGTTCGAAAAAGAAAATCTCAATATCATAACCACTAAAGAATTTGTGGCTACTTGGATGACGATTTCAAAATAAAGAGTTTTCAAATTTGGGAGAAGAAAGATAACTACAACTCTGAATCGAGTGGTCTTGGCATCAGAATAATCGATAGCCTTTCATCAATTATTTTTTTCCAATAAAACGGTACACTCAGAGGTGCCCTCGTTCACATACTTTATTGTATTCTCAAATAGAATTGAATTCGGAATACCAGTATCAAATTAATACCCTTACTATGATTTCGAAGTTCAATAAACAATTTCATCTTGATTAGAAGAAAAGGATTCCCGAGAACTCAATGGATATTAGATCATCCATGTTTTTAACAATTTGTTAAATATTTACAATCTCGACTGAGAAGAGTAAGTACGAAAGAAGAATCAATTGAAGATACTCATTATGAATATTCATCGATGAATTGAGGAAAATTTATTAAAAATCTCTTGGATAACTGAAATAAAGTAAAAATAGCTCTGAGCCGAACAAGAAGATCATAATCTATGAATAAAAGTTCATGGATCAACTAAAAGAATTAAACAAGTCCTGATGCGAAGAAAGACTATTCAAGTTATTGGTCACATCAGAAGTTCAAAGTAGGGAAATAAAAGGATTGCCTGATATGACTTATCAAGGCAATACGAATGATCAATAGTTTTGGAGGGAGTAGCGTGACAATCAGTAGGTGTCAAAATATTTCACTGATTATCCTAACTCTCGTCATTATCTGTCCGAGGATGATACCTCCTCTTCGTCTTGTAATTCAATATTTCAGGTAGTGTCTCTTTCAACATCATTTTAAAATCTCTTACTATCTTGACTTTCACACGTATATCTGTCATTCCGGTGTTTTACCTCGAAGACCTTAATCAGAAATATTCCAAAAGCATCTGTTAAGCCGATAGGGGCTTGCTACACGCATCTGTTACTAATTACAAGTGGTTGGTTCCCCCTGGGAATAGATCAAAGAGATCTCTTAGGGATCTCAACGCAGTTTATAAGTTCGGTGGTATGTGTGTGTAATTGAACATACGTTACTGAATATATTAGAGGTCTATGAGTATATATACGTAGTCTCTGACATCATATCCACCGAAGAATTCCTCTCTAGACTCACTGGTCTATCATTTTAAAAGGTTCTAAGATCGAATCATTGCTCGTTGTAATCTTATGCCATTTAATTGTAGACATGCCATCGATTCTCGATGCTCTTGATTTTTGAGCTAATCCATCATAACCTTGCATGTTAAGCACACTAATAATATCAAGTAGTACACTCGTCTTACGATAACATTCTTATATTACATTCAAATATTCCTTAATAGAAATAAAATCTTCAAGGGTATATTGGACACCATCTCTGTTTAATTTGTTATTCATACGGTATTCATATCCTTATTGGTAAAATGATACCTTCAACTAGTTTGGGTAACCACAACCTTATATTAATAATTAGACTTCATGGTTCTCACATGTGATGCCCCCTCATGGGCAACCTATAAGGAACTACAAGTAACCAGGCTCGTGTTAGCAAAATGAACATATGGGGTTGCCAATACCGTCTTTACCCCAAATGCCCTGGAGACTCAGCTCCGAGTTCTGCATCAACATCCTTGCCAAATCATATATGATTCTAATTTTTTTCTTTTCATCATTCTGATAATCTCCAATGGTTCTATTAGTCACACTTTAATACCTCAAATATACACTTATCCTAACCTACACATTAGGGCTACATCCGGTAGTCCAATGATGCACTCTATATGAGTTCTTATGAAATCTCGCATCTAGACAAACTCCTAACACTCTAACCTAAGTACTATAACTTAATACTCCAATACCATTTCTGTAACACCCTCAAATCCGAGGTCAGGAATCTGGGTCATCACGCACTCCTTCAATCATGTGTAACCTGCATTAACTCAATTGTCCAATAATTCCATATCACAGACCCCCAATCTCACGCACTCACAAGTTATAGCCTTAGAAATGACATATAACAAGTATCATCTGTTATTACAACTTAAATGTACTTTACAGGATCTCAAGCAATTATTCGTAACCTCTACATGAAGTTAGAATAATTACGACTGATATCTTATACCTATCTGAATACTCTGGTCCACCTGAGACAAAGCTGTAAGGGATTCTCCCCATGATTTCAATTGACTAAGTCCCACACTGGTATACTGGTAACCTGTTATGTTGTGACATTTAAAAGCAAGCAAGAGTGAGCAATAATGCTTAGCCATAATAAGCAACAGTATGAAAAGACTGTTAAAGAAATTATATTAATCCGTATAAGGGTGTGTATTTATTCAAAGTAGTTTTCTTGGTGATACACACCTCTTTTCAAAACAATTCTTTGATTGACGTCAGCAAATACCTTAATGGTAAACCCAGCACCTAGGCTTGGGTTACGGTATTGCATCTCAATTCCAATTGGAAGAATAGGAAATTCACTGGAGCCCCCGCTTACGATGATCAGTCGGAAGACGGAAATTAGTAACCTTTCTACTAGTAGGGGATGACGTCCAAACTCCTTGTTATCACCCTGGCCGCATACGGGCTATGTGTCCCATTTTCGGGTATACACACACTTCGTAGGTCCTTAGGTACACATAGTACCGTCTCCCACGGTACTGGCAGTCTCACCAATACACGGTGTACTAGATCTCTACCCCTCCCTTGTCCTTTAAGAAATCTTATCATATCTCAAGAACTCGAATCACATCAAAGTTCTCCGAGCGTTTTTCTGGGTGATAGGTACAGCGTATCTCATATGTATATATATATATATGTACTTCCGAGAATTTTCCGAGGAAGTACTAAGGTAATGTGAGTTGACCGTTGTCAACAGATAGATAAATGAGGGGGAGTTTCTTTTGAAACTATATTCAAAATATTTAATATAAAAAGTCGAGATAATATTCTTCGACGATTTGAAATTATTCGAATGATTTTCTGAAATTCAGAAAATATTTTAAATCAGTTTTTATGATTTTTAAATCATACTAAATCATTTAGTAAATAATTAATAATTAAATAATAATGATTAAATAATTAAATCTCGAATAATTATATTTTAAAAGAATATTTGAAATAATATTCCTCAACTAATTTATGTTTAGATCATTAAAGTTATCTTTAAAAATGTAATTAATCGGGTTTGAAATAAATAATCGTTGGAGAATACTTCTCCTAATTTAAATGAATAACTGAAATAATATTCATTATTCGAGTAATTAAATATAGTTGAGGGAATAAGATCTTCGAAAATCTTTTTAAATAAATTCGAGGTATTTAATACTTCGCAAGGAGACATCGGATCCCTTGGAATAAAATAAGTATGGACTTTCAATCGTCCAAAACATCTCCGGAATGCTTTCAAGTTTTTAAATAAATTATATCGACCGACTCTTGGTCTATAATATATAATCCACGCTACTCGCTAGCATAAATATTCTCAAATATAACAACTCTGGAATACTTCCGGGCTTTTATAAACTTACACCGACCAATCCTCGATTTAAATATATCGTTTCAAATCTGGTACTTTTCTTATACCAAAATCATCTTATCTTATGATTCAATATATAACAATATGTAAATCACCATAAAATATTTATCATGCATATATTGTAGTAATTAAAAGCAATCACAACACAACAGTTCTTAAAAGATAGGGTTTGAAAACTTGTCTGGAGTCCAAGATACGTTTTCCGACTTCCTCTCATTTCGGGTTTTCTAATTAACAGATATCATAATCTTAATAAGTATTCCTAATCCCATCACCGACTTATATTTCTAATAAGTACAATACTTCATAATTTTCAATATCCGATCGACTCAAAATAAGTATCAATCCTTGGTCGAAACGGACGGTCAAAATGGTCTTCTAGAGTTGACTTACCGAATGTTACTATTACGCGACTCGCACTCTAATATATTTATTAAATTTTAAAATTAATATTTTAATAAGAAACTACCTCGAGAAGCTTCTTGAGTGCTTTTAATATTTATCCTAAAAGTTTTATTTTGATAAAATGAATTTAATTAGGTGAAAAGCATTTCAAAAGTTCGGTCAACTACAGAGTTTTACTATTCAAACCTCTTTCACTAAAACGTTAATATCTCTCAACCCGTTAACTCAATTGATGCATCGTTTTCGCATACGCGATCCAGACAAAATTTAGAAGACGTCATTTGAAAATGGTTTTCTGGTGACAGGGGTGAAAATCCCGAAGTGGCAGTTTTCTAACAGTGGGTTGCATTGGGAGTTTTTACTCCGCCCGACCTCGACTCCGACATTTTTATAAAATTAAAAAATCAATATTTTTAATTGAAATTTTTATGGCAGTTAAAAACTCTATTATTACTCTATGTTAAAATTTCATGATTTTTAAATAGTTTTAAGTCGGTCATTTCTATTTACAAAATTCGTAATTTGTAGCAGTTTTTTGTCGCGTAAATCATTTTTTACCAAAACGGTCATAACTTTTGATCCGTAAATTGAAATCAAGCTGATTCAAGCGCCTGAACAATCCTAATAACATTTTCTTTCGTAATCAAGTCTTACTTTTCAGGAAACTATAGTTTATACATTCAGGAAATTCTGCAGAAAACTTAAGTTGTGATTTGTTCATTTTAACGAGGTTACGATTATAATTCGAGTTTCGTTTACGTCCTAAATCATTATGCAACCATCAGAAACCACCATATCATTATCTCAACACTAACTCCTCTCAAGAAAATCATGTTATTGAGGCAACAAACATCAACCTTGATACTAATTTACTAAACATCAACCTTAATACTTATATCCAAGATCCTTACTTTTCTTGAAACTTAAAACTTAAACAAAGTTTGGATGAATGTTTATACCTTGATTGAAGCTTTTTAATACTTAATAAAGTCCTAAGATCCTTGATGTAGCCTTGGTTTAACTTTAGGAGCCTTAAACTTCCATGAAAAATCAAGAAAACAAGTTAGTGATTTTCGGAGTTACTATTAACCCTCAACTTTAAACATTTTTATAAACTTGAAAACTTTATGGATAGGCTTGAAATTTGGTTCATGACTTACCCATGATATTAAACAGGTTTGGTAAAATTTTGGTGATTTTTGAATGTGTACAACATGAGATATGAATTTTTCTTTCCATGGTGTTCTTGAAAATCAACATTGTTCTTGAAGAGAGTAAGAGAGAGAGAGAGAGAGATAGCTTTTTGTGTTTTCTTGAATGCTTCTTGTGAAATTCTAGTAATATAATCATGTATATATCACCTAGTACTAGGAAATCAATAAAAATCTTGCTAGCCAACCTAGGTTCCAAGCTATTCTACTTAGTTTAGGTACTTGGTTACTATTTACTATCTTTTAGGTTATCATTCCTATTTAGCTAGGTTACTGTTTGGCTACTTAACCATTGTTAGTTCTTACTATAGTTAGCTTATAAAGTTAGCTTGGTCGTTTACGCGTTCGCTCGGTTGCTTATTCATTTTAAATGGTTCGCGGTGTAAATCCTTTCTTATACGTTCTTTACATTTTGAAGTATCGTACTTGGATTTGAATTTGTAGGATTTTAAATTTGTAATTAAATTTTAATCCTTGATGGTTCATAGATACGGTCATTTTTCAAAGTTCGTTTTCTTCAAAAACTAATAGCGTTTACATACACTCATTTGGTACGTATAATCACAATACCAACTCAGAATCTTAAATTAAAAACACGTATATGGCGTGGTCGCAAAAGTTTTTATTAAACCGCAAGGTTACTATTCATAAAGGTCTTTTACCGATGTCAAAATTTTAAGTTCTTACAATTTGTCCTGACAGTTTTAACTCTATAAGATGCATGATCATTCAATTTGGTAGATTTAGCATAAATAGAAATTTTATTGAACTTGGGAAATGGATCATAATTGCTATGATACATACTATGTACTCCTTATAAGTATAAATGGAATGTAAAATACTACCACAGTGTAAACAGGGATTCTATAGTTTATAAAATATTGATCTACCACTAATATCAAACTCAGGAATAACTGTAGCTCTCTTTTGATTCTTCATGCAATCAATAGCAATATGATTAGTATTATCACAGCTGAAATAAGCTTTCTTAGGAGCATCAGGAATGTATTTATAATTTCTTTCTTTATTAATACCATGTTTTCCATTTCTACCTTTTTTTGCACTGGATTTGTGAGGCCTGGCAGTTACTTCACAAATTTTCTTTTCTAGTTGACTTTTAGAGAGAATGCCTATGTTTTTACCTTTCTTTTCCTTAGCTCTAAACTCATCTTTTTTTTTATCAGGAACTCTAGAGGTAGATCCTACTTCATATACTGACTTGACTCCATTTTTATCAGTTCTGATAAACTTAACTGGTGTGGTGTTGGTAATCTGTTTATTAATGTTTTTTCAGTGTATTTATTGTAACCTAAACATTCTTTCCAGTTTTTTTCATTTATAAACTTGTGAACTTTTCTTCCTGAAGTTATCCAAGTATCTCTTTCTTTTTCTAAAACTTCCTAAAGCATGGCATATTTGATGTGCATCTGAGTTTCATTATGTATGGCCTTTTTACACACCTTTTTATTTTCATGCATACATATTAACTCAGCTTCTAAGTGATCATTTCTTTTTTTAATTTCTTTATTCTCATCAATTAAACTATCATTTTCAATTGACTTATTCTTAGAACTAGCATGCAGAGAATACAAGAATTTTTTTTACTCGGACAAATTATCAGTATCTATAGGAAAAACTGTCATTTGTATCTTATCAGTGGAAGACACATCCTCTCCATTAGTTTCCATTAGTGCATAACATTCATCATCACTGTCAGGTCTTGATGTATCCATCCAGTTTTTTTTTGATCTTGAGGTGAACAGAGCTTTTCCAGTTGACTTAGGATATTCAGTAGCCAAATATTCCCTCTCATTACAGTTATAGCAAGTCACCTTTGTCTTGTCAAACTTCCTTCCTTTTGAAGACTGACTATCATTCCTTCTAAATTTCCCTTTTCCATGATTAAAGTACTTCTTTTTAAAGCCACATTTTCTCTATGACTTTTCAAACCTCATCCTCCTAAAGCCTTTCACCAACATTGCAGCCAGATGCACAACTTGAGGATCATCCAACTCAATTTCAGAATCCTCATAAGTATCTGTGTCAGGATCTGATGACTCATCGGTATCTGACTCCACAACCATGTTTCTCCTTCTTGAACTTTCATTAGTCCTTTTCTTGCCTTTGTGAGTTTCAATATTGAGAGCAATAACCTTCATTTTCTGACCTTTCTTGTTCTTCCTTTGTTCAATCTCCAAATTATGGGTTTTCAGCATCCCATAGATTTCATCCAATGTCAGTATATCAAGATCATATTGATGCCTAATGATAGATGCATGTGTATCCCATTTTGCAGGAAGAGCTCTTAAAAACTTGGTGTTAGAGTCCTCCTTGTTATATTTTATTTCAACCAATGACAGATCATTTAACAGTGTCAGGAATCTGTCATAGATATCAGTAATAGTCTCATTAGGTTTAGCATCAAACTCTTTATACTCTTGAACAAGAACATCCCCTTTATTCTTTTTAATTACCAATGTTCCTTGACACCGAGTTTCCAAGGCATCCCATATAGCTTTAGCAGTCTTGCAAGCAATCACCCTGTTTGACATTACATTTTCCAAACTGTTATGAAGAATATTCATGATCTTAGCATCCTTGAGCATTGTCGCTTCCTCGGATTCTGACCATTCATATTTTTCTTTCCTGATATAATGCTCAGGAACTATTGGTGTCATAGACACAACCTTTTGAAGAGAAGGAGGTCCATTATGGATTATATCAACATAAACATCATCAATGGCTTCAAGAAACATTAACATCTTGACTCTCCATATAGAGCAGTCAGCCTTTTACAGGATTGGAATTTTCATGCTTTCATACTTACAGACATCTTGATCTTTTCTAATTATCAGTCAATTAGCCTGCTCTGATACCATTTTCCACACAATGAATGATAATTGTTTAAGGGGGTTGGATACAATTATCAAACTAATCTATTATCAAAGAAGCAAAGTAAGAATAAATAGATCAAATAACAGTTTATTAAATCTCTTATAAACTGTTACAGAACTCTCTTAAGAAATCAATATTCTTAAGAGCTGCTAGGTTACAAATGATACTCGAGTGATTCACCAAATGTGGTAACCTATTATGTGTTTATATAATACACAGCTACTAAATCAATCTCTATCAATTACAATATATGTTACAGTATGATATATCTAGTTTCTATACATATCTAATTAACAGCTGTGATCCTATAAGTCAGGAACCGACTATATAAAACTTCTCAAATGTTGGGACTTTATCAATTAGCAGATTCTGACTTATCCTGAAGTACAGTCACATCCTGAAAGTTTGTATAACGGTTGCATGCAGATCCTAACGCTTTGACAAATCATCATTGAGTTGTGCAGATCCTGATCCTGACCCCAGCAAATCCTGATTTCAAACTTAGACATTTTCCAATATTCCCCTTACTTAATGATAGTCACTTCATTAGCAGTTCATAGGCTGACATATATAGTAGTTGATGATTCTCTTCATTTAGCAATTGAAGATTCACTTCACTTAATCAATTACATGGCATCGAATATTTACACTTAGCCATCTTATTCTAGATTATTCATTGAATCAACATGACTTCTAAATGAATAATTTCATTGTTAGAGTTCATTGAGATCTCAGACAAGATGTTAAAATGACCTCATCAATTGTTGGGCTACTCCTCCAATTGTTATCCCTTAGGTTGGTTAGCAGTTGAAGGTTACATTCCGTCTTAACATAATTATACAAATGTAGTTTTGTCTATCATCAGAATTTAGGCTTAATTCCTAACAATCTCCCCCAATTTATGACTGATAGAATAACAATCATAAATTACACCCTTGATGATAACAAAACACATCCTGATAATTTAAGCATTAGGCGTGCATAACTGTGTTATATTAAGCTACTCAAATATGAAATGTACAAGGAAATAGTTTTTAGGAAAGATGTTACTCTAAAAGGTGCTCCTTCTTTCCGAGCATGTTCTTATAATGCTTTCAGAATTTGTTCATTCCTTTACACTTCATGATTCTGATATTGAGGTGCAGGAGCTTCTTCCTTAGGATCTTTAGTTAGGAGAGCACTACATGTTTCACCCTGGTAGTCTTAAGAGTTGGCATGTGCTGAATAGACATGAAAGATCTAGATTGCTTCTGACTTTGTCATCAGTGAGAGATTTCTATGTCAATCTTTTCTTTCTGCAGATAATCTGTAGATGCTTTTAATTGATTCCTTGAAGTTATGACATCTCCATCTACCTTATTTTTGAGTGCTCAAAAAATCCCTCTGACAATCTTGTCTTCTGATCTAGGCACCATCTTTTTGACTTTGTTTGTCTCAATTAGATTTGACAGTTGCTGCAAATCAAGTTGATTCCAGAAGAATTCCTTACACATTCTTGAGATATTCCTTGAGCATAGGGTTGTTGTGTAGGTATTCTTCCTAAAGTGATTCCTCTAGTTCATTTTCTGATGAATATCTCTCAAGAGGATAAAATGATAAAGTGACTACTTTCCTTTTATAAGATAATTTTGCTATTGATAAAGAACCATTTTTGAGCTGCAGATAGTCGTGTTTTCTTAAAATTCCTTCTGAGTTGTATCAACAATTAATGACATCCCAATTTTTATCGACTAAAATCTAATAAATGGCTAGCTCTTTTTGATCAAAGAATGTCTTGATTAATTGATCAATGGCTATTTCATTTTGTTCTCCAGCTACTATTTCCACATGTCTTGGATCAGCCGTTAAAACGCTTAAGCTTTATGAGCACACCATAGCCAACATCACGTCTATCAATTTTCTTATCTTCTCATTGAGAAAATCTTCAAGATCATGATCTACTAATTCTTGAGTCTTCTTTTTGTCTGATGCATCATGGATTGATTCCATGACAATTCTTCTTCTAACTATTAGACTGCAGATTGTATATATTCTTCTTGATAAGCAGATCACTGAAGTTCCTTCTTCTACATAAATTTCATGATTGACAAGAATCACTTCTTGATTCAACTTGAAGCTGAAGCATCCAAAGTCATGAAGGACTCTCCATATAACTTTTCTTTCAGATACTTGATTGTCCAATGACATATTCTGATATGAGCCTGTAAAGTAGATGGCTTCCTTCCAGAGATATGTGTTTATCTTTGATTCTCCAAATGTTGTTCTTCCTGCAACTTTGAGTAGTTCTCTGTACCTTACAGTTGCTCCATTCTGATGTGAAGTCCTTGAAATACAAAACTCATGAGTTATTCCATTCCTTGAGTAGAGTTCCTTCTATTGGATAAGTATCATATGTTACTCTTCTCAACTCTCTTAGTTTTGCTAAATTCTCTTTTTAAAGAGATCTTGCTCACTGGTTCATCATCTTCAACTATTGTGTCAAGTTTGCAAGTACTGATACTTTCTTTTAGCAAATAATTTTCATCTCTTGATTTTTCTTTCTTTATTGTATGAAAATTATTTGTTGATGAACAATTATTAGTAGAAACATCTTGTTTAAATTTTACTTTCTCCTTATTCCAAGTATCTTCACAGAAAGTTTCTATACTTTCAAGACCTGTGAATGCACTTGCTACATCCCAAGATTCCTTCCATTTGGAAATTAATTCTTTTTCAAGATCTAATTACCTCTTAAGAATTTCTTCCTTCTTTAATATCCTCGACAATTCATCATTAGCATCTTAGAAATTTATCTTAGCATTTTTATATTCAAGCACCTGTATCTCTAAAAAGTTGTTCCTCTCATATAACTTAGAATTAGAATTTTTAAATCTGATGTTTTCCCTTATGAGAGATTTCAGAGTGATATGCAAGTTGTATAATTCAGAAGACATATCATTGACAGTTTTATGACATTCACCCTTACCTATCTTAGAGAGATTCTTCTAACTCACCATCTTTAGCCATAAGAGACATATTTAGAAATTATTTATTCAGGACTAGAATTTGGGTTTCTACCTCCTTCTTAACCATGGTTGATTGAGTGGTCTTCAAGTCAAGATCTTTAAACCTTCTGTATGTTGAGGGCTTGCTCTGATATCAATTATTATTTACTAACAATCAACTAGGTTAATTTTTAGAGGGGGTTTGAATACAAATTAACATTTTCAAGTTGATTTGTGCATGCGAAAGGAAAGATGAACACAAATGTTAATAATTTCAGGTGGGTTATTTTTCGACTTGCCGCCTGAGAATTTATTTTAAAGAAATAATCTGTTACAATTACAAATGTAATCTCACAGCTGTGGTTTTTAGTTTTTACTCAGAGGAGGATATCTCTCTTAAACTCTATGAAAATGAAGAACCTATTTCTAAAGTGAAACACTGCTACTACTTGGTTTATATATCACCAAGTTACAAATCCTTCTAGACTAAACATGTTACAATCTTTGAGATCCAGCAAGGTTGCTTTTTTATTCTCTTTCCCGTGACGCATGACAAATGAGGATATGTATTATCTTGATATACAGCTTCAATATCTCTCCAAATTGCATGCACCGAAATAGAACAGTTCTTTTTCTTTTAGTCCAAGATCACATGCAAAGTTTATCTTGGCTACTCATCTTTATTTTTGAGATACCTATCAGCCCATGTGTTGTGACAGTCCTAGATTTTGACCATTCTCACGTCACTATCAGTAGCTATTATCTGCATTAGCCATCGATTGCCGCTAGCCATAGAACTCCTTAGCACTTGAAGGTCATTTAGCTACAGCTTCCCCTTAGCCATTGATAGTCACTTAATTAGCGGTTGATAGGCTAGCGTATATAGCAGTTGATGATTCTCTTCATTTAGTCTTACACTTAGCCATCTTATTCTAGATTATGTATCGAGTCAACATGACTTCCAAATGAACAGTTGCATTGATATCTGCTTATTGAGATCTCAGACAAGATGTTACAATGACCTCATCATTTGATGGGCTACTCCTCCAAATGTTATCCATTAGGTTGGTTAGCACTTGGAGGTTACATTCCATTTTAACATAATTATGTAAATATAGTTTTGTTTATCACCAAAATTGAGGCATGATTTATAACACATCGGTAGACCAAGATAGTTCACAGGTGTAGAAACTTCGTTAACCTGCAGAGTAGCACAAACATGTTCTTTATCTGCAACATTTGTGTTCGGACTAAACACCATAATTGACTTTCTTAAATTAATTTCTTGACCCGATATTTCCTCATATCTCCTGAGAATGTTTCTCATAGTCCTAGCCTCTGCTTCTTTCACCTTGAAAAAGAAATAACATTCGTCAGCAAAAACAAGACGTGAGATAGTTGGTGTACCTCTAGCGATCGAAGCCCCATGAATTAACCCCACTTCCTCGTACCTTCTTATAATTGAACTCAACCCCTATGCACATGAAATATATAGACACGAAGAAATCGGATCCCATTTTATAATCCCTGTTGTGGAACAATATCGTCGAACTCCTCCCCATCCTGCATAAAATTATATATTATTGACCGCACACATTTCATCACCCTGTAACTCCATAATTCATTGAACTAAAACAGTATCATCATATTTTCAAGAAAACACTATTATAATCCATCATACGCCTTAGAAATATCAATTTTGAAGCCCAATATGCATTATTTCCTTGCATTTTTCTTCGCAATAGTGATTAATCTCGAATGCAATTAAAGCATTATTTGTAAGAAGCCTTCCCTCGATAAAAACACTTTATTTTTATGATATTAACGTTGGCAAGCATTTTTCAAACAATTTTCCATGACTTTCGATAGTTCACAAAACAAGATCTTACACAATAAAATTGGCCTCAAGTCTTACATTTGGTGTGGTTGTTTAACTTTTGGTATAAGGCAAGCTAATGTTCGGTCTATCCCTTTTGGCAGTTCTCATGTAGTAAAGAAAATTTGACAAAATCTCACAACATCTCCCCAACTATCCCCAAAAATGCTTGAAAAAATATCGGATTTAAACCATCATACCCCGATGATTTATTTAGATGCATAAAGAATAATGTGTTTCTTACCTCTTCACTCGTGTCAGGTTCAATAAGCTGCTAGTTGTGTTCCTCAGATATATGCCACACCTTCTCCCTCTCAGACAACACATATGTTGGTACTGATGTTTTGAATAAATCAGAAAAACTCCGTAATGATCCTTTTTATCTCCTTCTTATTTTCAGGCCAGTTCTCATCTTTATCTTTCAGTTTTTTCAGTCGGTTATGATTTTTTCTCCCCTGCGCAAAATTAAGAAAAATCGTGTATTTTGATCTCCTTCATAGAGCCAAAATTATTTCGCCCACTGCTTCCAAAATACTTCTTGATGTTTAAGCAATTTCAGATATTTCCCTCATACTTCATTATGCTTTCGTGCTCCGTAATCATCTCTTCTTGAACGTAACTTCCTCATGGCTCTTCTTAAGTTCTGCAGTTTCATTTTCATTTCCTTTACTCGACCTCCCCTCATTCCTCCAATTTCATAATAAGATTTTTCACCTTCTCTACTATATTCATGCCCATAATTTTCGTCCAAGTGTCCTGTACCAATTTAAGGCATTGTTCCTCCCCGATCTATAAATTTTCGAACCTAATTTTTTTTTTGCTTTAAGAACATACACCATTTTGTTTAATTCGAGGAACAAAGGTAAGTGGTCCGATTTGGACACTTCCAATAGCTTCACCTCTGTTGTTGGAAATATTTCCTTCCATTCCATATTTGCAAGCCCCTATCCAGCCATTCTTGAATCCACGCTGCAGCTCCTCGTGATTTCTCCCACATAAATTGACTTCCAATAAACCCCAAGTCACATATATTACACTCATCCACCACTTTTTTAAAACTCTATAATAACACATCTGTATGTCTTCTTCCTCCACGCTTTTCATGAATAAACATCATGTCATTGAAATCCCCTACTATATACCATGAAAGATGTGATGCTTTTGCCAACCCTTTCAATATATTCCATAATTTTTGTATTCTACTCCTTTCAGGGCACCCATAAAATTCCATGTATCTTCACCTCCCTAGCTGAACATAAATAACTTCAAAATTTATATGATGATTACAACTTTCTTTGATTTAGACCCCATTTTCACTCTTCCCTGTCAATGTCAGACCTCCACTATGACCAACTACATCTACGACGAAACATTCATCATATTGAATTGCTTAACAAATATTCTCACTATTTTTTCTTTCACTAACATTTCAGATAACAAAATTAAACTTGGCCTTAATTGACTTAAGATTTCCTTAAGAAATCGAAGTTCTCATGGATTGACTACTCCACGGCAACTCCATGATAAAAACTCATAATCCTCGGAGGGCCTGAAGTCTAGAGCCGCCCTTTACAAGTTTTTTGAATCCATATGTTCTCCCATTAGATTTTATGCAATGTTTTAGGGCCTGTCCAATTGCATATGGGTTGATTCAGGCCCAGTTTTAATTTCCTCAGTTTCAGTTTATTTTCTTTTACTCTCCATTAATATTTTTGTAATATCCGTTAAACCGCTCAAATTTAAAAACCAATTTCCTTAGTGTTAGTCGCTAAACACGCGCTAATATTACACGCAAGTATACAAGTTCGCAAGTAGTATAAGATATAAATCAGATTCGATCTCACAGAGACTGTATTGGTTAACTTATCGACTCATGCACTTAGGCAATAATGTATGGTTATTATTCAATGCTAAGATGGTAACAAAGTAAGGTTGTTTAAGAATTAAACTAATTATTGTAAATACGAGAATAACATAGACTGAGTTAATATATATATGATAAACATATGATTCTAACTTCATTAAGTACTTCATTCAATAGCCTTATTGTTCTTAACATTTAGCATGCAATGGTGATGACACTAATCAGACAACACGAAACTGATAAATGCCAACTTTCGTTGCACGAGTACCATTCTACCAGACATCTACAAAAGAGATAGAAGTTGAATAGGAACCAATTATATTGAGACCATATATGTCTATAGAAGTTGACAACATAACGGTTTAAGCACAAGTTATCTATCTTGATTACATAGGGCAAGTAAGATGGTTAAAATTACCTACGAATCATGCATAACAATACATGAACATATGTTAGCATGGCAAGTTCTAAATCCCTAAATTCACTTTCGCTTCATTAAGAATTAACACAGTATCTTATAAGTTCGCGATGCTCACAAGACGAATACACACAACCATAACTAGGATATCATACAATCACCACACAGTAAAGCATTGAAGCAATTTAACTAAAGAAATCCATAAATAAATCCGCTAGAACCCCACGATAACGATTAGCCCATAATCGAACTCATCGCCAACGTGGGTTCCAATGAAAACATGATATAGCAAACGTAGTCTTTATACGAATAAATAAATCAAAGTACAAACAAGAGTAAAAGTTCATCAAAATAAGAAACAAGCATCCAAATTACAACTTAAAACAAAGATTCACAGGAATAAACTAGATCGTCTTCGCCTTTGTTGAATTATGCCCAAAAGGTCTCTTGCCGTCTTCTCCTTGCTTGATGTCTCTTAAAAATGACCTAAGTTATGTTTATATAGCAGTCCATGCATCCCAGGAGTCCAGCAAATCGAATTGTAGTTGAATCAGGATTTTAATATCCCGACCCAGCATCTGCGCGCTTCACCAGCGTGGGCGCGCTGACTTTCTGTTCTCCTGGCGCGGCCGCCGCAACACCAGCGCGGGCGCGCTTGCCTTCTGCGAAATATTCTTTTTTTCTTCTTCTTTATTCCTTGCAGCTTCGAGCCAGTCTTTCAAGATTTTATTCCATCGCATCCTAAACACCATATTAGCATCAAAATAATGATAATTTGCCTGATTCACGAAATAAAGCCTGAAATGCAAAAACACTTGAAAACACGTTAAAACACAAATAACTTGAGTACAAATACACCAAATCAAAGCTTATTAGAGCATTAATAAGTGTCATAAATGCCACTTAACACTTATCCTTCCCTTAGTGATTTCGTGGTATGATCACAACATCATTATTGTCTCCCCTAATTTCAAGCAACATTCTCACACTCTCTGTAAATCTTGCCTCTTTAGTCTCACTATAGAAGTCTTACGTCACTAGGCACAAAATCCCCTAAGAACTTAATAACTCGAGTACTAAAGAGCCCACTCGTGATCAATTATACATAACACTTATTCTTCTTTTTTTCTTTTTTTCTTCTTCTTTTTTTTCTTCTTTTTTCAACAATTTCTGAATGAGTGCGTTTCGCTCCATCTCATTCAACCCTAGACTACTCATTAAAATATGAGCCGGCTACTAGCCATTTGACACCTAACCATACAACTAGCAATGAAATCCAATTTCTCCACTTTTTAAATATCCATGTATTTTATTATTAAGAGAATATCCTAGATTCTAAATATAAACAAGCGATTAAACCTCGAAAATCAAACAAATCATGACTATGATCTAGCACTCTAGCAACCTATAAGGCTTAGTGAAATACAAGTGTCTTAAGCATGCAAATCAATCCAATAAGACTCAACATCACAAAATATGACATCACTACACTAGCATCAATATTACCAATTAATCGAAAAAATTATCTAAGGGATCATAATATAATGCAAATTAATGAAACTACATGAACAAACTATTATCATAAAAACTACCAAATTAAAAAAAACTAAATGGAAAAATATATGCAACTATACGAAATAAATATATCATAAAAATGCAAACTATATGAGACTCACACAAACTATATTCCTTCAACTACTACCCCCAAACTTAAAATATTCACTGTCTTCAGTGAAGGTAATAGTAAGGAATCAGGCATACCTACTGTGAATCAGAATCCTCACCCTCAAAGGGTGGAGTGTCAGGTATGTCCGGAGGTGGATACATGGAATCCTCACCAAAAACTGGCCACTGAATGTCAACTCTGGTGGCTCTAAATGTTGTCCCAAGTGCCTGGGTGAGATCGCGTGCAAACCGGCTGTGGATATCGTGCATCGCATCCATCTTCCTCGCAAGATGCCTATACTGCATCGAACTCAAAGCAGCTCCCATGTCTGCTCCTGCTGCCTCCTACTGCTGCTATGATCCTGACGGTCCAGCTTCCTCTCCATACTGAGCTCTCCAAGCTGCTCTACGAGTATGCTGAGAACCTCCTGTTGTAGCTGCTTCCATAGGCACACCACCTGGCAAATAATTATATGAGTAACCAAGCCCCTTAGGATAGGGATTCCCTCCATACCACTCAACTATGTTGTGCAGTGTAGAATTGTCAATAGGAGCACTGAGAATCTGAAGCTGCTCATGTGCGGGCCAATGAACACCAACTGCCACGCACAACTTCGTCACAATTGACGCATAAGGAATAGCCCCAGCAGTACCTCCCCTCGAAAACCTCAGGATCCCCTGATACATCACCATCCCCAAATCAATGTAATCACCCTGCAGAATACCCCAAAGCAGACGAGCACGCTCCACCGTAATCTCATGCACATGCGAAGATGGCATGATGTTAGCACAAATAAACGAGTTCCAAGCCCGTGCATACCTGTTCATGCATGAAGCAGGGAATGTGGAGTAATCAGTAGTGCCCCTCTTGAACTTCCAATGAGTCTCAGGCACATAGAGAGTAGAAACGATGAGATCCAAATCGAAGTCGTCAAAAGTCTTATCATTTCACATGTCCTGGCCCACCTTCATCGCAGGATGCTCAATCACTGTCCTGATAGCCTCGGCACTGTACTTAATAGTCCTCCCTCCCACCGCCGTGAAACCATTCTTCTCCGCCTTAGCATTGGCGTAAAACTCCCACACAATACTCATGGGCACATCAGCGGGAGCCTCACAAAAAGGAACCCAGCCCATCTCCAAAATCATCTCCAACAGCTTACCATCGTTCCCTGATGGCAGAAATCCTCTCTCCTTAGCAATAGGCTTTGAGAGAAGCCTCGTGTACTCCTCCTCAGCCTCAGGAGTAGAGAACCTGGGCCTCACACCACTCGCAGTAGAAGAATCGGTGGCGCTGCTTCCAACTTTAGTTTTATGTCTTTTGGGTGCCTTCGGAATTTGAAAAAGAAAGAATAATAGCTTAAGTGTTTAGAGAGAATTTATGTTTGAGAGTTTGTGAATTGGTGGAGAAGTTGTATGCAAGTGTATGTATTTATAGGTGGAGGGGTGTGAATTTGATAAGGAATAGAAGTGGGAATTGATAATGGGAATTGTGGGAATAATGGAATTGATTAGGAGAGGGAATTATGGGATGTGGAAGAGTAAAAATCGGGTTAGAATTGATTTTGGAACTAAAATCCCGATTTTCTCTAATAAAATTATTGTTTTTATTTTTTCTGAACAGGGACCCAGCGCGGGCGCGCGCTAGGACAGCGCGGGTTCACTCTAACTCTGGAATATCGGCGCGGTCGCGCGCTAGGTCAGCGCGGGCGCGCTTGGTTTCTGGAAAAATGGCGCGGCCGCGCGCTTGGCCAGCGCGGCCGCGCCCAACTTCTCTACTTGGCCCTGAATTTTTTCCTTCTTCTAATTTTTTTGTGTTTTTCTCTTTTCTACTTGCTTCCTCTACCTACTAATGTACAACATACTTGGGTTGCCTCCCAAGAAGCGCTTTTTTTACGTTGCTAGCTCGGCGTAGAATCTTGAGATTAAGTGGACAATAAAATGGCACAAACCACCTCGCGGTTTTCCATATCACCTTAATAATGCTTCAACCATTGACCATTTATCTTGAATGCTTGGCCCAGATCATTCTCAAAAATTTCCACCGCTCCATGTGGAAACACAGTTTTGATTATAAAGGGCCCTGACCATCTTGACTTCTACTTCCCAGGAAAAAGACGGAGACGAGAGTTGAATAAAAGAACTTGTTGCCCTAGCACAAATTTCTTTAGCACTAGACCCCGATCGTGCCACCTCTTGAATTTCTCCTTATACATCTTGTTGTTTTCATAAGCTTGAAGTCGGAACTCATTAAGTTCATACAATTGCAGCATCCTCTTCTTTCCAGCCGCATCCAAATCCAGATTTAATTTCTTCAAAGCCCAATAAGCTTTATGCTCAAGCTCCACAGGAAAATGACACCCCTTACCGCTAACTAGCTCAAAGGGCGATATTCCCAATGGAGTCTTATATGTTGTTCTATATGCCCAAACAGCTTCATCAAGCTTCAAAGACCAATCCTTCCTTGATGGACATACCACTTTCTCCAAATGCGTTTGATCTCCCTGTTAGATACCTCAGCTTGACCATTTTTCTGAGGATGATAAGCCGTAGCAATGTGATGATTTACATTATACCTTTTCATCATGGCAGTGAACTTACGGTTGCAAAAATGTGACCCCTCATCACTGATTATAACTCTTGGAGTCCCAAACCTTGTGAATATCTGCTTGTGAAGAAAATTAAGCACTACTTTTGCATCATTTGTTGGCAACGCCTTAACTTCAACCCATTTTGACACGTAATCAACCACCAACAGGATATACCGATTGTTGCAAGTTGAGACAAATGGCCCCATGAAGTCAATTTCCCAAACATCGAAGACCTCAACCTCGAGAAGCACATTAAGAGGCATCTCATCCTTCTTAGACATATTACCCACCCATTGACATTGATCACATTTCAAAATGAACTGATGAGCATCTTTAAACAATATTGGCCAAAAGAAACCTGCTTGAAGAACACGAGTTGCTGTCTTTTCTCCACCATAATGTCCTCCATAAGCTGTTGAGTGGCAATCTCTCAAGATCCCCCCTATTTCGATGTAAGGAATACATCTCTTGATGATTTGGTCAGCTCCTTGGTGAAAAAGAAATGGCTCATCCCACATATACCACTTCACTTCATGAAGGAACTTCTTCCTTTGAGCATAAGATAATTCACAATGTCTGCAAACCACAGCTCTTCTTCTTGCATTTCAAACAGCTGCTCGTCGGGAAAAGACTCATTTATCAAGGTCTTATCCAATGAAGTAACATTAGGATTCTCGAAACGCGAGAGATGATCAACAACTTGATTTTCAGTTCCTTTTTTGTCCTTGATCTATAGTTCAAATTATTGGAGGAAAAGGACCCATCTAATCAATCTAGGCTTAGAGTCCTTCTTCGAGACGAGATATCGAATTACAGCGTGATCAGTAAAAACTGTCACCTTAGTCCCAAGTAGATAAGATCGAAATTTCTCAAAACCGTAGACAATAGCCAAAAGTTCTTTCTCCGCAGTAGTATAATTAAGTTGAGCACCGTTGAGGGTCTTAATAGCATAGTAGACCACATGAAATATGTTGTTCTTCCTCTGCCCGAGAACTGCTCCAACTGCATAATCACTTGCATCGCACATCATCTCAAAAGGCTCATTCCAATCAGGTGCGGTTATGATAGGTGTCGTGATTAAACTCTTCTTCAATGTCTCAAAAGCTGCAAGGCACTTGTCATCAAATTTAAAAGGAACATCTTTCTCTAACAGACTGCACAAAGGCTTTGAAATTTTTGAGAAGTCCTTGATGAAACGCCTTTAGAAACCCGCATGACCAAGAAAACTGCGAATTCCCTTAACAGAAATAGGTGGAGGAAGATTCTCGATGACCCCCACCTTGGCCTTATCCATCTTGAGACCTTTACTAGAAACCTTGTGCCCGAGAATTATGCCTTGACGCACCATAAAATGACATTTCTCCCAATTGAGAACCATATTAGTCTCAACATACCTCTTGAGAACATGTCCAAGATTTTGCAAGCATTCATCAAAAGAATCGCCAAAGACTGAGAAGTCGTCCATGAACACCTCCACATTCTGGCCAATCATGTCAGAAAAGATAGCCATCATACATCTCTGAAATATGGCTGGTGCACCACACAGACCAAAAGAAACTCGTCTGAAGGTGAAAGTACCAAATGGACAAGTGAAGGTAATCTTCTCCTGATCTTCTGGGGCGATACAAATCTGATTGTAACCCGAATAGCCATCCAGAAGACAATAATACTCATAACCAGCTAACATGTCAAGCATCTGATCAATAAAGGGCAATGGAAAGTGATCTTTCCTAGTGGCTTTGTTCAGCTTCCTATAGTCCATGCAGACTCTCCGTCCCGTAACTGTCTGTGTAGGGATAAGCTCATTCTTCTCATTTGCCACCACAGTAATTCCACCTTTCTTTGGCACACATTGAATCGGGCTTACCCATGAACTATCAGAGATAGGATAGATGATCCATGTATCTAGCCACTTTAGAATTTCCTTCTTCACTACTTCCTTCATGATTGGATTAAGTCTTTTTTGTTGCTCGACAGTAGGCTTGCTACCTTCTTCTAGCAGAATTTTATGCATGCAGCAAGAAGGGCTGATTCCCTTGATATTTGCTATAGTCCATCCAATTGCCGATTTGAACTCTCTCAGAATTCTCAAAAGCTCTTCCTCATCGCTACCTGAAAGGTCAGATGCAATAATAACAGGCAGAGTAGATGCATCACCTAAAAAAGCATACCTCAAATGTTCAGGTAAAAGCTTAAGCTCCTCTTCCAGGGAGAAGCATTCAAATATTGCAATTGCACATTACCTTCATCATCTTGAATGTCCGAATTTCCTAATAAGGCTTTTTCTAAGGCATCAGACCTCAACATTTGATCAAGTTCCGATGTGACCACCGAATTGACCAACTCGACTTTTAAGCACTTCTTATTATCAGTAGGAAATTTCATAGCATTGAACACATTGAAAGTCATATCCTGATCCAACAATCACATCGTAAGCTCACCCTTCTGCACATCAATCAAGGTTCAGCCAGTTGCCAAGAAAGGTCTTCCCAAGATCATGGGAATCTTCTTATCCTCTTCGAAATCAAGAAATACAAAATCAGTAGGGAAGATGAGTTTATTCACCTTGAGCAAGACATTCTCCACAATACCTCTCGGATATGTAATAGAACGGTCGGCCAACTGCAAGGTCATATACATTGGTTTAGGATCAGGTAGATCCAACTGCTTGAAGATTGACAAAGGCATCAGATTGATGCTAGCCCCCAAGTCACATAAGCATCTATCAAAAGACACTTTTCCAATAGTATATGGAATATTGAAGCTTCCTGGATCTTTAAGCTTCGGAGGCAACTTCTGTTACAGCATAGCACTGCATTCCTCTGTGAGAGCGACAATCTCTAAATCATCTAGCTTAACTTTCTGAGAGAGAATACCTTTCATAAACTTTGCATAGCTAGGCATCTCTTCGAGAGCCTCAGGGAAAGGTATGTTGATATGAAGTTTCTTGAACACCTCCAGAAACTTCTCGAACTGCTTGTCCGGCTTTTTCTTTTGCAGCCTCTTAGGAAAAGGCGGTGGAGGATAGATCTGTTTCTCCCATATATTACCCTCATGCGGAGTGTGCTCAACAGTACTCTTCCTTGGTTCCACTTCTTCATCCTGTTGCTTTGCTTCTTTCTCAGCCCCAGCTTCTTTAGTCAACTCTTGAGTTTGTACGGGATTCGCAACCTTCCCTGTAATAACTCAAATTTTTGAGAGCTTGTAAAACGTTTAATGAATAGTATCCCTGATGGACGAGAAAAACGTTTTAGCCCACACTATGTAGTGCATGAGAAAATGAGTTTCAGAGTTGATATTATGATTATACGTACCAAATGAGTGTATGTAAACGCTATTCGTTTTCGAAGAAAACGAACTTTGAAAAACAACCATATTTACGAATCATCAGGGATTACGGGAATCATAATATAATTACAAATTTAAAACCCTACGGATTTATATCCAAGTATGGTAATTCAAAACATAAGAAATAAATACGAGAGGAATTACGTCGCGAACCATTTACGAAGAAGTATTACGATTAAATAAACGTAACGCACTAACTATACATGGTAAGAAAGTAACCATGGTTACATTATCATATAGTGAGCTAAGGTATAGGATGATCAACCAAGGCTAAGAAAATAGTGAGCTAAAGGGCTAAATAAGTGGCTTAGCTTGTAAACTAGGATGCCTAGTTAGATTTGTCCCCAAGATTTGCAACAAGAATAAAATCCTAGGATCTAAACTAGAGAATAACAAATCAATATAAGATATTACAAGCTATCACTTGCATCATTCAAAGAAGCAACCAAGAAGCAAACACAAAAACTCTCTCCCCACTTCTTCATTAGCTCCATTCGGCTTTTCTTCTTCAAGCCAAGAAATCAAAATCAAATCTTCAAGCTCTAGCCATGGATAAATCCTCCCATTAATTCTCAAGCTTCGTAACAACCAAACTAAGGTAAGATAAATCTTTGAGCTTTTCTTATCAAGGTTTGATGGGTGAAATAAAATCAAGAAAGTTGATAATGAATAGTGTGAATAGTAACTCTTCTTTGGTTTCTTGATTTCAATGGTTGTTTTAGATTCCAAAAACCATACTAAGCACTCCCAAGACTTCACCATCATCAAGAACACATCTCAAGCTCTCAAGAAAGGTAAAAATCTTTTACCCAACTTTATTTAAGATTTAAATTCAAGATCCTTTTAGTTTGTACTTGTAAACCTAGTTTTAGTGGTGGTATTGTTGAAATTTTGATATTTAGCTAAGTAGATTTAAGGTTGATTGTTGTTGCCTCAAGAACATGATGTTCTTGAGAGGAGTTAGTGTGTTGATGATGATATGTTGATTGTTGGCGGTAGTATGAAGATTTAAGGCATAAACAAAACTCTGATCGTAACCGTAATCTCGTTAAAATGAACAAAACATAACTTTAAGTTTCTGGATAAAGTCCCTAGAATGTAAACTGTATTTTATTGAAAAATAACACTTGATTATGATAGAAAATATTATAAGGATCGTTTAGGCGCTTGAATCGCTTGATTCCGATTTACGGATCAAAAGTTATGTCCATTTACTAAAAGTGATTTACGCGACAAAAACTGCTACGAGTTACGAACTTTAAAGATATAAATGATCCACTTAAGAATGTTCATAAATCATGAAAATTCTACAAAGAGTAGTATATTGAGTTTCCTAAATTTCATAAAAATTTCAAGTGAAAATAATGATTTTCAATTTTATAAAAAATACCGGAGCCGAGATCGCGCGATTAGAAACCGTAGAATCCATAAGCAGAGTCGACGACAAAAATGAAAATGGACTTAAGATACTTTGAAAAAGGAAGAGACCATAATGTGAATAAGGACTTAAAGAAATAATAAGGTTAATATAAGTTGAGAGGGTGCATAATAATTAGTGCATGAGTGCGGGTAGCCGTAAATTAGAACCGGACCTAATGAAACGACTTGTATTTATGATTATAGATTTTCGAGCTAAACCTAGAGCATCCTCTATATCGAGATACGCAGGCAAGTTTACGAACCTAACTCCATTTACTGTTGTGTTGTGAAAGGATTGTTTTATTATCATTGCATAAATACCATGCTTGCCATGTTACTAAATAATTGAATTTTCGCATAATGTAGTGATGTTGTACGATAAGTATATATCGTGAAATGTTTAATTCTGCTATAAGCGTGACGTATTTTAATAAGACCGAGAGTCGGTCGGGATATCAAGATAAAAACCCGGGAATCATTCCGGTGATATCATAGGACGATTACATGTCCATAGTAATACGTTTTAAAGGGACTCAACGTCCACTTACAAAATATTAAACACCTCGAACTTTTATTAAAACGATTTCCAAAGATCGTATTCCCTCAACTATACTTTATCATTTGGACAAGAAATATTTACTTACTATTCATTTGTTAGGGAGAATTATTCTCCAGTAAATATTTACTTAAGTCTCGATTAAATATTAAAGTTCATTAAATTATTAAACATAAATTAGTTGAGGAATATTATTTTTATTCTTTTAAAAGTAAACTCCTTCGAGGTTTAATTATTTATCGATTATCATTTATTTATTATTATTTATTAAAGGGTTTATTTATGATTTAAAAATCCTAGAACCGGATTTAAAATACTTTCTAATTTTCAAAAATCATTCGAATAATTCCAGATCGTCGGAGAATGTTATCCCGATTTATTTTAATATTTTGAATATAGTTTCAAGGAGAAACTTTCCCCCTTATTTAATTATCTATTGACAACGGTCAACTCACATCCTTAGTACTTCCTCTGAAAATTTTGGAAGTACGTATATATATATATATATCCTAGTAAGATAAGCTATTTCTATCAACAAGCAAAATGCTTGGGGAACTTTGATGTAGTTCGAGTTCTCGAGATATGATAGAATTCTTTTAAAAGGACAAGGGAGGGGTAGACTCCGGTACTATGTGTGCTAGAGGGACTACCAAAGGTACAGCAGGCGAAGGTACTCTGTGTACTCAGGAACTTATGAAGTATGTGTATACCCAAAAATGGGACACGTAGCCCCAATGCGGCAAGGGTGATAACCGGAATATGAAGGTGTCGTCCTTCTACTAGTAGAAAATGTTATTATTATCGTATTATGACTGATCATCGTATGCGGTGGCTCCAACGAGTGTCCTATTCTTCCAATTGGAATTGTGATGCAATACTGTAACCCAAGCCTAGGTGCTAGGTTTACTATTAAGGTATTCGCAGGTTAAAAAAATCAACTAAAGGATTATTTTCATAAAAGGTGTGTATCACCAAGGAAAACTATTCAATCCACCCAGAAAGTACGAAGATGTACCGTGACCTTAAGGAATATTATTGGTGGCCTAACATGAAGAGAGAAGTAGCAGAGTGGGTCAGCAAGTGCTTGACATGCCAGAGAGTGAAGGCTGAACATCAACGACCTAGTGGACTATTACGGCCCCTGGAAATTCCAGAATGGAAATGGGAGCATATAGCCATGGATTTTGTGACAGGCCTACCAAGGACAAAGACCAATCACGATGCCATATGGGTTATCATAGATAGATTGACCAAGTCCGCACACTTCCTACCAATCAACGAAAGGTACACCGTAGACAAGCTGGTGGATATTTACTTGAAAGAAATTGTAGTGAGACACGACGTTCTTGTAGCCATAGTGTCAGATAGAGACCCAAGGTTTAATTCCCGATTTTAGAGAAGCTTCCAGGAATGTGTAGGCACCAGACTAAACATGAGTACCGCTTACCACACCCAGACTGATGGACAAAGCGAAAGGACTATTCAGACCCTAGAAGATATGCTACGGGTATGTGCCATTGATTTTAAAGGAAATTGGAATGACCACTTACCCCTGATCGAATTTGCTTACAACAACAGCTATCACGCTCGCATAGGAATGCCTCCGTATGAAGCTCTTTATGGAAGGAGATGTCGCTCTCCCCTATATTGGGATGAAGTTGGAGAACACAAGACAATAGGACCAGAGTTAGTCCAACAGACCAGGGAAATGGTAGGACTCATCAGGAAAAGACTGGTAACAGCTCAGGACAGACAAAAGAAGTACGCCGACCAGACCAGGAAGGATAGAGAATATGAAGTAGGAGATTCAGTGCTATTGAAGGTATCTCCGTGAAAAGGAGTGATGAGATTTGGAAAGAAAGGGAAGCTGAGTCCCAGATTCATAGGACCCTTTGAAATTCTGAGGAGAATAGGACCTCTAGCTTACGAGCTCACCTTGCCTCCTAATCTACAACAAGTGCACAATGTGTTCCATATGTCCATGTTAAGGAAGTACCATGCAGATGCACGACACGTAATAGAATACGAGCAGGTAGACTTACAACTAGACCTGACCTACATCGAGCAGCCAGTAAGGATAATGGACCAAAAAAACAAGTGATGAGGAACAAGACCGTGAAGCTGGTTAGAATCTTGTGGAGAAATCAAAATGTCGAAGAGTCAACTTGGGAACTTGAAGACGCAATGAGGAATAGATACCCTCACTTATTTTCTAACTGATTCCGGGACGGAATCCTTGTTAGAGGGGAAGACTGTAATAACTCAAATTTTTAAGACATTGTAAAACGTTTAATGAATAGTAACCCTGACGGACGGTGAAAACTTTTTAGCCCACACTATGTAGTGCATGAGAAAATGAGTTTCGGAGTTGATATTATGATTATACGTACCAAATGAGTGTATGTAAACGCTATTAGTTTTCGAAGAAAATGAACTTTGAAGAACGACCATATTTACGAATCATCAAGGATTACGGGAATCAAAATATAATTATCAATTTAAAACCCTACGGATTTATATCCAAGTATGGTAATTCAAAACATAAGAAATAAATACGAAAGGAATTACGTCGCGAACCATCTACAAAGAAGTATTACGAAAACGTTTAAGCGACCGAGCGAACGCGTAAACGATAAAATAAACGTAATGCACTAACTAACCATGATAATAAAGTAACCATGGTTAATTTATCAAATAGTGAGCTAAGGTATAGGATGATCAATCAAGGCTAAGCAAATAGTGAGCTAAAGAGCTAAACAAGTGGCTTAGCTTGTAAACTAGGAAGCCTAGTTAGATTTGTCCCCAAGATTTGCAACAAGAATAAAATCCTAGGATCTAAACTAGAGAATAAAAAATCAATATAAGATATCACAAGCTATCACTTGCATCATTCCAAGAAGCAAACACAAAAACTCTCTCCCCACTTCTTCATTAGCTTCATTCGGCTTTTCTTCTTCAAGCCAAGAAATCAAAATCAAATCTTCAAGCCCTAGCCATGGATAAATCCTCCCATTAATTATCAAGCTTCCTAGAAACCAAACTAAGGTAAGATAAATCTTTGAACTCTTTTTATCAAGGTTTGATGGGTGAAATAAAATCAAGAAAGTTGATAATGAATAGTGTGAATAGTAACTCTTCATTGGTTTCTTGATTTCAGTGGTTATTTTAGTTCCAAAAACCATACTAAGCACTCCCAAGACTTCACCATAATCAAGAACACATATCAAGCTCTCAAGAAAGGTAAAAATCTTTGACCCAACTTTATTAAAGATTTAAGTTCAAGATCCTTTTAGTATATAGTTGTAAACCTAGTTTTAGTGGTGGTATTGTTGAAATCTTGATATTTAGCTAAGTAGATTTAAGGTTGATTGTTGTTGCCTCAAGAACATTATGTTCTTGAGAGGAGTTAGTGTGTTGATGATGATATGTTGATTGTTAGCGGTAGTATAAAGATTTAAGGCATAAACAAAACTCTGATCGTAACTGTAATCTCGTTAAAACGAACAAAACATAACTTTTAGTTTCTGGATAAACTCCTGATGATGTAAACTGTAGTTTCTTGAAAAATAACCCTTGATTATGATAGAAAATGTTATAAGGATCGTTTAGGCGCTTAAATCTCTTGATTCCGATTTACGGATCAAAAGTTATGTCCATTTACTAAAAGTAATTTACGCTACAAAAACTGCTACGAGTTACAAACTTTGAAAATATAAATGATCCACTTAAGAATGTTCATAAATCATGAAAATTTTACAGAGAGTAGAATGTAGAGTTTCCTAACTTCCATAAAAGTTTCAAGTTAAAATATTGATTTTTCAATTTTATAAAAAATATCAGAGCCGAGATCGCGCGATTAGAAACCGTAGAATCCATAAGCGGAGCCGACGGCAAAAATGAAAATGGACTTAAGATACTTTGAAAAAGGAAATGACCATAATGTGAATAAGGACTTAAAGAAATAATAAGGGTAATATAAGTTGAGAGGGTGCATAATAATTAGCGCATGAGTGCGGGTAGCCGTAAATTAGAACGGGACCTAACGAAACGACTTGTGTTTATGATTATAGATTTCTGAGCGGAACCTAGAGCATCCTCCACCTCGAGATACCCAGGCAAGTTTACGAACCCAACTTCATTTACTGTTGTGTTGTGAAAGGATTGTTTTATTATCAATGCATAAATACCATGCTTGCCATTATACGAAATAATGGAATTTTTGCATAATGTAGCGATGTTGTACGATAAGTATATATCGTGAAATGTTTAATTCCGCTATAAGCGTGACGTATTATAATAAGACCGAGAATTGGTCGAGATTTCAAGATAAAAACCCGGGAATCATTCCGGTGATATCATAGGACGATTACAAGTCCATAGTAGTATGTTTTAAAGGGACTCAACGTCCACTAAAAAATATTAAACACCTCGAACTTTTATTAAAATAATTTCCAAAAATCATATTCACTCAACTATACTTTATCGTTTGGACAAGAAATATTTACTTACTATTCATTTATTGGGGAGAAGTATTCTCTAGTAAATATTTACTTCAGTCTCAATTAAATATTAAAGTTCATTAAATTATTAAACATAAATTAGTTGAGGAATATTATTTTTATTCTTTTAAAAGTAAACTCCTTCGAGGTTTAATTATTTATCGATTATCATTCAATTAATTATTATTTATTAAAGGGTTTATTTATAATTTAAAAATCATATAATCGGATTTAAAATACTTTCTGATTTTTAAAAATCATTCGAATAATTTCAGATCGTCGGAGAATATTATCCTGACTTATTTTAATATTTTGAATATAGTTTCAAGGGAAAACTTTCCCCCCTTATTTAATTATATTTGTTGATAACGGTCAACTCACATCCTTAATACTTCCTCCAAAAATTTCGGAAGTACGTATATATATATATAAATATATATATATAAAAATATATATATCCTAGTAAGATAAGCTGTTTCTATCAATAAGGAAAATGCTTGGGGAACTGCGATGTGGTTTGAGTTCTCGAGATATGATAGAATTCTTTTAAAAGGACAAGGGAGAGGTAGACTCTGGTACTATGTATACTAGATGGACTACCAAAGGTACCGCAGGCGAAGGTACTCTGTGTACTCAGGAACTTGTGAAGTATGTGTATACCCAAAAATGGGACACGTAGCCCGAATGCGGCAGGGGTGATAACCGGGATACAAAGGTGTCATCCTTCTACTAGTAGAAAAGGTTACTATTATCGTATTACGACTGATCATCGTATACGGTGGCTCAAACGAGTGTCCTATTCTTCCAATTGGAATTGTGATGCAATACCGTAACCCAAGCCTAGGTGCTGGGTTTATTATTAAGGTATTCGCGGGTTAATAAAATCCACTAAATGATTGTTTTCATAAAGGGTGTGTATCACCAAGGAAAACTATTTTCGAATAAAATGTAATTATCATATATGACGTTTTACGTAAGTTTATCATACAGTCATTGTCATACTGTACATTATTATGCCGGGCATTATAACTCATACTTATTTTCTTAAATTGACACAACATAACAGTAAATCAAGATGCGTACCATGAGAACCATAGCCAGGAAACGGGTAAGAAATGGCTAGCTGTTCCGTAGGTTGTTTGGTGTTGTACCACAGGTAGTCCGAATAAGCTGGATTGGTTTTCAGTTGTTTTTAGTTCGGCTTATTTATAAGTATGACTTATGTAAGGTAATAAACAACAAACGTATATTTGGTCGATGGACTAGCATTACTTAAAGGTTACTCCAAGGTAAGACTTAATTACTTTTGGGTTGTAATAATTATCCCTTTGTGGTTTGATTAACTCTAGTTATGAATGGTTCATTTCCAAGAAAATAACCTGTAAGTCTGTGTCTGTGTGTTAAGTGTGGGGTCGTAAAGTATGAGTAATGTATATTTTGGTGTGAGGTATGTGGTTTGTAGTGCTTTAGATGGCATGGCCTCCGAGATTCCTGACCCCGGATTTTGGGGTGCCACATTCCCAGACCTCAAAGTGATTACCTTTACCTGCTCCTTAGCTTCCTTCTTTCCTGGCCCTTCAGTATCACTAGGCAATGTACCTGGTTGACGATTTAGCAAGGCATTGGAAATTTACCCAATTTGATTTTCCAAGGTCTTGATAGAAACAGCTTGACTCTTGCACATGAGCTCCAACTCCTCTAATTCAAATTTTTCATTAGCTTGTTGCAACTGGAGTTGTTGTTTGGGTACATACTGCGGTTGCTGAAAACTAGGGGGTTGTACTACTTAGCTGGATACTGCGGATAAGGCTGTTGAACCGCATTCTGAGCATTGCTCCAGCTGAAATTTGGATGATTGCGGTTGTTAGGATGATAGGTGGCTGGCACAGGTTATCGCGATCGCTGGAAGTTGCTCACGAACTGAGCTGATTTACTAGAAATTGCACACTGATCAGTCTCATAGGCACCAGCACAAGGCTCACAGACACTAGTGATTTGATTAACTCCATAATTAGCCAAAGTGTCCACCTTCATTGTCAAAGCCTTAAGTTGGGCAGCTATAGCAGTTGATGCGTCCGACTCCAGAATTCCTGCTACTTTTCCCTGAGTCAGTCTCTGGGAAGGATTCTGGTACTCATTAGCAGCCATCAGTTCAATAAGTTCATAAGCTTCATCATAGCTCTTAGCCTACAAGGCTCCTCCTGATGCTGCATCAAGCATGGGTCTAGAAGTAGCACCCAATCCATTGTAGAAACAGTTGATAATCATCCAATCAGGCATGTCATGGTGTGGGCACTTCCTTAACATCTCCTTATATCGATCCCAAGCCTCACACAGAGATTCTCCAATTTACTGCGCGAACTGGGTAAGAGCATTCCTGATTGCTGCAGTTTTTACCATGAGGAAGAATTTAGTGAGAAACTTTTGAGCAAGATCTTCCCAAGTGGTGATAGACCCTGCTGGTAGAGAATGTAACCATCACTTAGCTTTGTCCCTCAGAGAGAATGGGAAGAGTCGTAGCTTGATAGCATCTTCAGTCACATCATTGAACTTGAAAGTGTCGCAGATCTCGATGAAATCCCCGATGTGCATGTTGGGGTCTTCAGTAGGAGAAACCCCAAACCGAACTGAGTTATGTATCATCTGAATCGTGCTTGACTTGATCTCAAAAGTTTTAGCCCTGATGGCTGGTCTAATGATGCTAGACTGAATATCATTAATCTTAGGCTTAGAATAGTCCATCAAAGCCTTTGAATTTTCTGCTTGATCACCCATAGCTACTACAATTGGCTCTTCAACTTTCTCTTCTTCTTCTACCTTCTTTTTTTCTCAAAAACTTCCCTACAAACTACCACAAGTTCTTCCTCTGCTTTATCCAGTATTCTCTTACGAGTACACGAATGCTTATGCATACATCCTCGCTAGATCACCTGAAATAAAATAAGGAAACAAATAAGTAACAATGTCCGAGTTAATGAACTTTAACGACCACGGATGGAAAGCACATAAACTAATAATTAACATTACAGTCTCCGGAAGCGGCGCCAAAAACTTGTTAGTCGCTAAACACGCGCTAATATTACACGCAAGTATACAAGTTCGCAAGTAGTATAAGATATAAATCAGATTCGATCCCACATAGACTGTATTGGTTAACTAATCAACTCATGCACTTAAGCAACAATGTATGGTTATTATTCGATGCTAAGACGGTAACAAAGTGAGGTTGTTTAAGAATTAAACTAATTTTTATAACTACAAGAATAAGATAGACTGAGTTAATATATATGACAAACATGGGATTCTAACTTCATTAAGTACTTCATTTAATAGCCTTATTGTTCTTAACCTTTAGCATGCAATGGTAATGACACTAATCAGACCACATGAAACTGATAAACGCCAACTTTCGTTGCACAAGTACCATTCTACAAGATATCCACAAAAGAGATAGAAGCTGAATAGGCACCAATTATATTGAGACCCTATATGTCTATAGAATTTGACAACATAACGGTTTAAGCACAAGGTATCTATCTTGATTACATAGGGCAAGTAAGATGGTTAAAATTACCTACGAATCATGCATAACAATACACGAACCTATGCTAGCATGGCAAGTTCTAAATCCTTAAATTCACTTTCGCTTCATTAAGAATTAACACACTATCTTATAAGTTCGCGACGCTCACAAGATGAATACGCACAACCATAACTAGGATATCATACAATCACCACACACTAAGGCATCGAAGCAATTTAACTAAAGAAATCCATAAATAAATCCTCTAGAACCCCACAATAATGATTAGCCCATAATGGAACTCATCGCCAACGTGGGTTCCAATGACAACATGATATAGCAAACGTAGTCTTTATACGAATAAATAAACCAAAGTAAAAACAAGAGTAAAGGTTTAGCAAAACAAGAAACAAGCATCCAAATTACAACTTAAAACAAAGATTCACAAGAATAAACTAGATCGTCTTCGCCTTTGTTGAATTGTGCCCAAAAGGTCTCTTTCCGTCTTCTCCTTGCTTGATGTCTCTGAAAAATGACCTAAGTTATGTTTATATAGCAGTCCATGCATCCCAGGAGTCCAGAAAATCGAATTGTAGTTGAATCAGGATTTTAATATCCCGACCCAGCGCGGCCGTGCGCTTCACCAGTGCGGGCGCGCTGACTTTCTGTTCACCCGGCGCGGCCACGCGCAACACCAGCGCGGGCACGCCTGCCTTCTGCCAAAAATTCTTTTTTTCTTCTTCTTTATACCTTGCAGCTTCGAGCGAGTCTTTCAAGCTTTTATTCCAGCACATCCTAAACATCATATTAGCATCAAAACAATTCTAATTCACCTGATTCACGAAATAAAGCCTGAAATGCAAAAACACTTGAAAACACGTTAAAATATAAATAACTTGAGTACAAATACACCAACTCAAGCTTATTAGAGCATAAATAAGTGTCATAAATCCCACTTAACACTTATCCTTCCCTTAGTGATTTCGTGGTATGATCACAACAGCAAGATTGTCTCCCCTAATTTCATGCAACATTCTCGCACTCTCTGTAAATCTTGCCTCTTCAGTCTCACTACCCCGACCCGCCATCTGGTTCTTTACACCACCGTTTTTCCGTCCAGTTACTTCCTCCTTCCATGTGTCTCATCCACCTTTCCCCTACAATATTCTGCATGCCTTGATAAGGTGCTCTCAGCCATACCCTATCGGCACCTTCAATCTCTTCCCATGATTAGCATAAAAAATGTTGTACTTCCTCTATATATGTCCCAAGATCCCACAAACAAAAGAAAAGTTACCTAATATTTCATTTTTAAAATTTATCCAACTCTAGTTACCTCCCTCTCGCTTGATTTTCATTCTTCTTCTCAAGGGTTTTGTAATATCTCGCGTAACACGAATCCGTACAAATGATTTTCACGTCCCATCAAAATTAGTACGATAAGATTTTACATACCTTCCAATATATGCTCCCACACTTTATAGTATATTTTTTGAAATAAAAATCATGGAAATATCATGAACTTACACCCAAATATCAATTTCATTTAAAGCTAGAGAATGTGGATCCTCAAGTCCCTTTACTTGCTTATGCACCAAACGACGTTGGCCCTCCATCCAGGACCTTTTGCAGATCCATAATATGGTTAAACAGAAAAGATAATCTGTAGCCTCTAATATCGTGCACTTTCATACCTTCTTTTGGCCTACACAGTGATGCTAAAATATTTTGTATTACCTGAAAGTTAATATTTTTTCTCCGTCAAGAATTTCCCTATCTAACATAAAAAATTCATTATTTTCATGTATCTCTTCTCCCCCCCCACTACGATCCCTCCATCCTCTTCATCCTCAATTGTTAACCATGCATATAAGTTCTCCAAATTTGGCCCGCAAGGGTTGGCTCAGTTGGTTAAAAAAGGGATAATTAACCTCTTGGTGACAGGTTCGAATCCTACGGGATGAGAATTTATAATTATGCCTCCTGAACCAGAGCATGTCGCTAAAGTGCGGTTTATCTTGGTTAACGTAATTTTCAGGCTATTGCGTGAGCCCGTTGGATTTACGCAGTGCACACCTGAAAGGTAGCGGCTGCGGGTTCCCTACGATAAATAAAAAAGAGTTCTTCAAATTTGATTTATCGTACCCCGTTAGATCATGAAAATTGACACATAACTATGGTAGTAGTATTTAAACTGATCTACTTGTCACATGAACAAGACTAAACCCATGTACAGAGAGACATAGACGGATAATTTCTCCTAATCTCTTCTATATATAATAAGAGAACATGGTGATAATATTCATAAGAATAAAAAGTCTCATTGAAATGACTAATTTATACCTGTACTTTAAATTTATATAAAAGAGATTGTTTGGAAGAATTGAACCCGAGTCTTTACATTCACAATCACATCACCTTACCACTACAACATATTGTTACTTATATTTTTTATCATACACATAATATGTGAGTGTCGTAAATAGCGATAATTTATTTAACTTTAAACATGATTTCTAAAATATTTGTAGAGTTAATTTTGAACAATTGAATTTGAGATATAAAGTTAAGCATAGTACATAAACAGATCATTCTCTTATTTATCAAACAATTTTTAATTTAAAAAGTATGTCTCATATATTTTTAATATATATTTTTTAATAAAAAATAAATTATATATATAATTAATATTTTTATATGTTGAAAAGAGAGACACTTATATAAATAATATATATGTCTACTACAAATTTAGATAAGTTATAATTAGCGTATTTCGATTTATTTCGAATTCAAAAATAGAACTTGACCCATTTTTCAAAAAATACTTGAAATTTGACTAAATGACCTGCCCGTAAATGCCACGTCACTACCTAGGTTTAATTTAAATAACGAGTTCGACTAGAAAATCTTACCAACAAAGAAAAGTTTTGTGATATCTTATGTTGGTAAAAATTAGTATCTTTGAGTTCTTTATAGAATCAAGTCAATTGATAATATGTATCAAAATTACTAGCTTCAAATTCAGAATTTTACCCATTTTGAAAAAATACTCGAAATTTGACTATATGACCCAACCGAGAATACATCATCACTATCTAGGTTTAATAAATTTAATTTACGAGCTCGACGAGAATATCTTACCAATAAGGATATATTTTATAATATCTTATATTAATGAAAATTATTATTTTTGAGATCTTTATACGATAAAGTCAATTGATATTATGTATCAATTCCTAAAATATTTGTAGAGTTAGTTTTGAACAATTGAATTTGAGATATAAAGTTAAGCATAGTACATAAACAGATCATTCCCTTATTTATTAAATAATTTTTAATTTGAAAAGTATGTCTCATACATATTTAATATATATTTTTAATAAAAAATAAATTGTACATATAATTAATATTTTTATATGTTTAAAAGAGATACACTTATATAAATAATATATATGTCTACTACAAATTTAGATAAGTTATAATTAGCGTATTTCAATTTATTTCGAATTCAAAATTAGAACTTGACCCATTTTTCAAAAAATACTTGAAATTTGACTAAATGACCTGCCCGTAAATATCACGTCACTACCTAGGTTTAATTTAAATTACGAGTTCGACTAGAAAATCTTACCAAAAAAGAAAAGTTTAGTGATATCTTATGTTGGTAAAAATTAATATCTTTGAGGTCTTTATAGAATCAAGTCAATTGATAATATGTATCAAAATTACTAGCTTCAAATTCAGAATTTTTACCCATTTTAAAAAAATACTTGAAATTTGACTATATGACCCAGCTGGAAATACATCATCACTATCTAGGTTTAATATATTTAATTTACCAGCTCGACGAGAATATCTTACCAATAAGGATATATTTTATAATATCTTAAATTAATGAAAATTAATATTTTTGAGATCTTTATACGATCAAGTCAATTGATATTATGTATCAAAATTACTAACTAACTTATTTTACATTATTACATCTGGAACTTGACCCAATATTTAAATATATTCAAAATTTGACATGAGATATCACAAGCTCCGCTAAAACTACAAAGATATACTAAATCGATTTATTTATTTATGTTTCACTTTAAAAAAATTAGATTTAAAAAATTATTTAATGATGGTGAACTTATAAAGAGGTGCTTCTAAAGTCCTATTTTTTCATTCTCTTTAGAAAAAATTAAACTACAACTATAAAGTAAAATTAATAATTTTCATCAACATATTATTTGAAAAATGGTAAGACTTTTGATGCTTCTTCATAAAAAATAGTTTATTTATTACATTATCTAATTAAAGATATATTTATATTCAAATATTTATGAGAAAAATCCTAAATTTATATTATTCAATTTGATATGGTTATTAAAAGTAATCATATATATAAAGTCTCTATTTTTTGTGGAGTTCTTGAGTCCAAAATCCTAACTTTATATTACAAACCAATCTAATGGTTCAGATTTTATGTTTCTAATAATTTAAAAACTAAAATAATAAACTACATGATATAAACGTGTGTTATGGTGTGTTATTCCCTAACAATACAATAAGAATTACAGAAGGGGGTTGAATGTAGTTCTGGCTTCTTTTCGAGATTTATTAAAAACTGTTCTACCTTGATATATATATAAGTGTTTTGATTTGCAAAGAGCTGAATAAGGAATTAAGTAAATCAAACACAAGTCTTTAAAACTTTCTGGTCGATTTGAGAACTCTGTGAAGCTCAAGTTGGCTCACAGCTGCTTTACAAGTGAACAAACAAACTACAGAGAAATTATTAACAGTTACAGCCTTTTCTATTTCTCTTCTAAATGTGTTTGCTTAGTTAAGTTTGTTCTACTAGCTACACTTGGTTTATATATCACCAAGTTTACATGGTAATAAGACAAGATAATAAAACAAAACCTATCAAGTCTAACTTCATGCTGCTTCATTACTCTATTCCAGCATCTTAGAATATCTTCATAATAGCATGGAAATGGTAATGCTTCTTTGTTCTCCGTCAGGTAGCTATTTGACACTTGACTCCATTTCACTTATACATAATTATAAGACATCTTATATTTACAATTAATCAACCTATTCTACATATCTACTAGTAGTCAACATGACTCATATGCTACTACTGAATCTATACAAAGTTGTTTACAGAAATGTGCTACAATACTTTTTATTACATAAGCTACTCACTCGATGGATATCAAATCATCATCAGTCGGGACTATATTGAATCATCCGTCGGGACTATATTTGATCATCCGTCGAGTGCTACAAAATTTACTAAGTTAAATCTACTAAGGTGTTTTGATTAAGTTATCATCAAGTTCACAACATATTCCTAACAATCTCCTCCAATTTATGTCTACTGGAATTGTAGCCATAAATTAAGAGAAACTTGATGATAACAAAACACTTCTAAGAATACAGATTGAAAATAGTAGATAAAACTGATAAGTGCTGCAATATTTACTGAAAATTGAACAATGCAAAGTATACAAAGAATAGCTCACAATCATTATCAAGGTGCCCCTCTAGTCTGAGCAGATAAGTCTATTTCTTTGATTGTCAAGGTTTCTTCCCAAGCCTCCTGTTATTCTCTTCTATCTGGTTCTGGAGTTGTCAATGGAATTCAAGTTCATCAGCTTCTGAGAGATCTAGCATTCCTTGCATTTCCAACAGAGTCTCATTGCTAGAGATACTCAATTGGTCCTTCAATCTGAAAAATCTTCTAACTCCTTTTTAATTTCTGAATTCCATCAACCAATACGGCCTCAAATGCACTCTCTTTCCTGTGAAGGGAATAGATAGAGTTTTTGGAAGTGCATCTTTGGCTCTATTACTCCTCAGCTCCTCAATCTTCTTTAGAACTAATCTTCTAGAAGTAACATGGTATCCAAAGTTCTGTTTGAAAGATGAGTAGATCTTTATTAGCACATATTGACTTTCTAGAAGAATCCTGTGAAGTGGCCATATCATCTCATTTCCTCCCTTGTTTGAATACCAGTCTTTCAGGGAGATGTCTGTGAGCATCAATTCCTCTAACTTCTTCCAATTCATCTAAGTAGAGGTTAATGTCAGAAAGCTCTTTGATGCCACAGATGTACAACATATCTCCTTTGTTGATTATGGATTTAGATTTGACTAGGGTCTTTGATTTGAGAATCACTAGATTCACTTTCTTGCTAGCTCTTGTCTTTGTCTTCTTTGTCTTGAAGATAGGTAAATTTAGCTCAGGAATTGGCAAACTATCCCAGTCTACTGGCTCATCCTTAGGAACAATTGGCTCACCATGAATATTCCTTGTTGGATCAACCACCTTGAAATCTTCAAATACTACTGAGGGTTTTGATGTCTGAGTTGTAGTTATAGGCTTTTTGGGAATTTGGTCTTCCTTTTCCTCATCATTAAAGTCCAATTTCCTCTTGGAATGGAGTTTGTATCTGAATTTTCTTTTCTGCTGTAGTTCTTCTTACACTTTCAAATCCTTAGGTTCAGCAATTATAGTTGGTTGTACAGGAATATATGTTGTGGTTTTTACAGCTTGAAGCTTGGCCAAGATAGCAGCTTGCTTCTTCTTTTGTTTAAGCTTTTTAGCATCCAGAGCAACTTGCTTATTTTCTTACCTCATTCTTTCTTTCCCTTCCTTCTTAGCTTCCACAAATATGGGGTGTCCAGCCACCACACAAATTTCCTTACCATTTCTGTAAATCTTGGCTAATCTTCTTTTGAGTGCTGAATCAGCTAGATCTTTGTAGAAGGCAATTGACCTAGCAAGCAGCTTCTTCTCATCAGGCCTAGGTGTCTCATACATAGTATCCATAGGATTCTTTTCTGAAAACTTTGAATAGTTTCTTTTAGGCTTCATGATGAAATCTGCTTTTGGAGATTTGATGCAAGATGTTTGGCCTTTTTCCAGATAATTCATACTTATCTCATTCACAGAACTGTTCTTGACTTGAGAGTGATAAATAATGTTTTGTCTGGCTTCTGAATTGGCCCAAACTTTTGTTGAATTTCTACATCTATCTTTCTTCACTTTTATTTTAACTCCTTCTCAGCCGCTACTACATCAATCTTTAGCAATTTGTCATCTTTGTTTAGTTTTGTTGATGCCAGAATTATGATATCAATAATGTCCATGGCTGGTGGCTTTGTGAAAGCAATTGTTAGAACAATTACTTTGCTGACTTGGATGTTTAGCACTTTCTGCTCCCCCTCACTCCTTGATCCCTCTTGACTGATTGCGACAATATCATTTTCTTTCTACCCTTTTTGTTATCAGCAAGTTGAGCAGAGGAAGAGGTCTGTGTTGCCACTAGCTTTTGAAGCATGTCTGTTTGTTGTGCTTGATGTAGATGAATAGCTGTTAGAGAAGCTTCCATAGCATCCATTCTTTTACCCAGGGAATCTCCTTGAGTAGCAAGATCCGAGTTCTTCCTTAGCTGTCTCTTAATATCAATCATAGTTGCTTCTGGAAGTTTGGCATCCAATCTTTCAGAAATGTCCTTTTTCATCTGATCAATTTCACTTTTGATAGAAATGACATCCTGATTGTGTTGAAAGCCTTGGATTTGTTATAATTGAAGAGAAGCAAGGTGTGCTTGTAGGAGCTTCTTGGTGCTGGCATTTATTATGGATTGAAGAGCATATTGTGTCCGATTGATAAGTTGAATGAGGGTGGTCTTGGAATAATGTTCATCACATTACTTTGAAAATGCCCAAGATGGCATACCAGATCCGAAACTAGGGCCTAATTCTCCCCCATGTCCAGTGACCCCTCTTCACTATCATCACCAAAGAATTCTTCTGATCTACCAGCTTCATAATCTATGTCATCACCAGCTGTACAAGGCATAGCTGTGATGGCATCATTTGCCCTTTACATGGATTGAGTAGTGTGCACTAAATTCAGCATCCTTTATGCACTTTCATTGCCCTGTCTAGCCAAATGTTAATATGCTGGAACAGGATGAGTAAATGTCTCAGCATCCAAAGAGGTGGAATCTATAACAGATTGACTATGCTAAGATAGATCCTCTATGTTTTCCTCATTGACATTCATTGACTCACTAATAATGATGTCCACCCTTATTTCTCATGTACCTGCTTTTCTCTCATTATCTCTCTTTTCTTGCATCAAGGGCTCCCCTTGGCTTCCCACCCTCACACCCTCACCTTCACCATCTAAGGTGGGACTCCTCTCACTCACTTTTCTATTTCGCTTCTAAATGTGTTTGCTTAGTTAAGTTTGTTCTACTAGCTACACTTGGTTTATATATCACCAAGTTTACATGGTAATAAGATAAGATAATAAAACAAAACCTATCAAGTATAACTCCATGTTGCTTCATTACTCTATTCCAGCATCTTTGAATATCTTCATAATAACATGGAAATGGTAATACTTCTTTGTTCTCAATTTTCCTGCTAAACATGCTGTCACATTCCTTTTACAAACACCCAACGAATGTGACTGTGTTGTCACTGTCAACAGATATTTGAATTGATCATCTGTCGGGTACATGCTTGTTATCCGTCGGGTAGCTTTGTTGATCATCCGTCGGGTAGCTATTTGACACTTGACTCCATTTCACTTATGCAGAATTACAAGACATCTTATACTTACAATTAATCAACCTATTCAGCATATCTACTAGTAGTCAACATGACTCATATGCTACTACAGAATCTACTCAAAGTTGTTTGCAGAAATATGCTACAATACTTATTATTACATAAGCTACTCACTTGATGGATATCAAATCATCATCCGTCGAGACTATATTTGATCATCCATCGAGTGCTACAAAATTCACTAAGTTAAATCTACTAAGGTGTTTTGATTAAGTTATCATCAAGTTCACAACATATTCCTAACATGGTGTTATATGCAAGTTGAATATTTACGTATTCTATAACGTGAATACTTATGTTCTTCAAACTGATCACGTTCTATAAAATCATATATTCTGCAATGTTCAACTTGTCAAATGTATGAATTTGAAAGATATTTAATAAAATAGTGATATTTGTAGAACATGATTCACATTATGATACCTTCTACAAAAAAAATTATATTAATTTACTTATAAAATATATATGTACTCCTGTACTCAACTAAAATCAAGGACTAAATAGAACTTAACTCATATATATATAAGAAACTTGGAAATTTTTAGAATTCAATATTTTGAAAAAAATTAATTAAAATTAGCAATAATAAATTTACAAAAAATTTATTGAGTATTGGAAAATATTGTATAGCTATTTTGAATTATTTGAAAAAAGGTTAAAAATATAATATATTGTGTAGTATTTGATTTATCCATGTTATGCTATCTAAATAAATAAAATTAATATTAGTCGATATTTTGAAAGGATTAACAAGTTCAACTAATATTTAAAAAAAATCATCAAATTGAAAATATTTAATTTTAGAAAAATAATATACAATGTTATCAAGTTAATATAAAAAGAAATAGTAGAATCATAAATGAAAGAAACTTAAAAATGATTTGAATGATGATATTAGTACAAATTTATCTTCAGATTCTTAGAAAAAAAAACTTTTGAACATCAGTAGTTAGTCTTTACTATTTATGAATTATTTTTATGTCACATCCATGACTAATGCTCTGTTGAGTAAAATATATATAGTTTGATTGAGAGTGCTACAACCACTACGATATATAAATAATTGTAATTTATTTATTAGATAATTATAATTTTTGAATAATCATAAAATACATTGTATTTGAGTAATTTACTGAATAATAATTAGATATATACATGACCAAGTTATCTATCATAAAATACATTGTATTTGAGTAATTTACTGAATAATAATTAGATATATACATGACCAAGTTATCTAGCATATAAATAAACGATACCAACGTAATTTACTCGAAAATATAATAAATAATAATTTACATACATGCACACGCATGTGACTTTATCTTTACCAATATTAAAAGATTTAATTTTAATAGTGTATTTCAGAGTTATTGATATATATAATAGAAGAAAATAACAAATATATTTTATGTTCTGAAAATAAAAATGATCAACTAAATAGATTATGTCAATTTTAATTTATGAATTGACAATTATATGACATCTAAGTGCATGGTCGAGATCAACTTTAATTAATGAATTAAGATATTAGCAATGATATTAAATCAACATAAACATTGAATTAAAAAAATAACATTTTTCTTAAAAAATAAACTTATATTAACTGTAGTGTAAATTCTACTTTGTTGAATATTACGATTGCAATCTTGACCACTTTAATTATGCATTACTAATCCTTTTAAATTAAGCAAGGTAAATGTAAATTAGTAATGACTTTAGTAATAAAATATCTCTTTACTCCGGGTTTATTTGATCAAAACTCAAAAAAATTTACTCGACTCTATAATATAATATTTAATTTTTAGTTTCTTTTTATAAACATATTGACAATATTTGATGGATTAATTTCAATCTTTTTCTTTTACACGTACAGTGACTACCTGCTTTTATTCATTTAGTAAATACAAATTACACGATACAAACAAGAAAATATGTATTATGATTAACGAGATATATTAAAAATGTTATGAACGTTATTAATGTTTTACATGAAAATGAAAATCATACATATTGATAGATACTCAACTTGTATTTGATATGTTTTAGACGTTATACAATATTTATCAATAAAAAATGATCAAGATTTTTACTAATATAATTGTATGATGTACACAAAAAATCTAGAAAATGACTCGTATCTTGCACGGGTTACTATACTAGTTTCTCCTTAAACTTGATCTCAGGCTAGTGATAGTACATGTAGCTCCTGCAAGGACTAATCCTGCACTCCTAACTCCATATGGCTCCTGGAAGGACTAGTCCTGGACTCCTAACTCAATCCAGTCCCGCGCACCTCCAGTCCTGGCAAGCCCAATCCAGCAACTCCAACCATGGGAAATCCCAGCACGTGAGACACTTGCCCAAGCACATGACAGGGACAACTGTCACCCATCAATCATGGGAATAATCATGGCACGTGTCAGAAGATCCTCAGAACATTCTGCGGCCAATCCCGCGCTGACACGTGTAAAGCATCCACTCCAACCAGATGTCCTCCGCTCCCAGAACCAATGGCTACGATTTAAAGGTACCAACCCCAAAACCCTATTCTTGGGTTATAAATAGCCCAAGAACGTAAGGTTTTGGGGTTAATCACTCTCTCACACTCATATACACACACAGCCACCCTGCATTCCCATCTATCTTCATCTTCCCCAAAAGCGAGTTCTTACTCCCACACCGGAGGCGCCGCGGGACCCAAACCCCCCTTCCGGTGTTATTTTTTAGGAACCCCACCATAGCTATACCCCCACAGTGGCGAAGAATCCAGGCACGGCGTCGAAGGAGCGGCACTGCCACCAAGAGTTATCATTTGGAGCTAGAAGGAGGGGCTCTCCATCTTTGGGTCTCGGTGCCCTGGATTCACCTTCATCAACAAGCTCTTGAAAGAGTCCATTTATTTAACTTGTAAGAACCCAAGCAACCAAAATCTTCTCATAAACATGAATGTTATTTATTTAAGCCATGTTTGTATATGTTCATTATTTTAGGCCACATTTGTGTGAGCCTTGTTTTGTTGATTTAAGTCACGTTTGTGTGTGCTATTGTTAGCTTTGATCATTTTAGAACCCCGATTTTTCTCTAGTTTGAATATTGCATTTGTGTTCTAAAACCCCGCTGCACTTATCTACCATATTGTTGAGTAGTCCCAGAAGATTGTTTAGACTAGTCCCAGAAAGCTGTTTGTTATTGCTTGTTATCATTTGGGATAGTTTTTACGATTTTCGAAAAGCAGCCTTAGATTCATATTGTTAGTTAGAAATTTTTGTTAATTGTTGTTGGTATTTTTGAGAAATGGAAAGACAGGAAAGCATACTTCTGGAAGACCATCTACTAGAACTCAGGTCCAGGAGCCGGACCACTCCCAGGCCCTTGATCCAGGAGCCGAAGCGTTCCAGGAGCAACCATTGCAACACACTCCCGTCGTGGAGAGAATCGTAAACACCAAGGACGTCAGAAGCCTTATTGAGATGAACCAATACAAATGCACTAATGTCCCAGTGGCCGAAGAGCACATGGCAAACCTTACAAGTGATGAACTGGCAGAAGTAATTAGGCTCTACAGGCAGGAGCAAACCCGGCTCCAGGAAGAAGCCGAACTTGAGGAAGAACCAGAGGAGTTCGGAGACTCCCAACAATCTAAGAGATCTGTCTTTGACCGGATTGGAGCTAAGGGAAAGAAAAGCAATAAGGATCAAGGTAATGAGAAAGAAGTAGAAGCTGCTAAGAAGAAAAGGTTGGAAGAAATGCGGGAGCAAATCAGAAAAGAGGAAGAAGCGAAGCTTGAACTAAAAATCCAGAAAAGGATGCAGTTAGAAGAAGAAAAGCTACTGGCTAAGTCCAGGACCAAAAGTTCCCGGTGGGATCCCACTCTGGAGCTGATTTCTGATGATGAAGAGGAAGAAAACCAGAAAGACCTAAAAGATATGATCCACGAGTTGTAAAGAAAGATGGACAGAGACTCGGGAGTAGAAATTGGAGAAACATTAACTCCTTTTAGCCACTCTTTGGAGGCCATTCCCCGGCAGCGGGATTTGAAGCATTACAACTTTGACTCATTTGATGGTCTGGGAGACCCGGAGGAGCACTTGAACTATTTTGAGCAAATCGCGCAAATATATTACTACGATGACTTGACGAAATCAAGGTTCTTCGCATCAACTCTTAAGGGAGGGGCCCAGAGATGGTTCGGTAGGATCCCCTCCCGCAGCATCCATAGTTGGAAGGACTTCCGCGCTTCTTTCCTCCGGAGATTTTGGGAAAACAAAATACACGAAATGCACATGTGTCACCTAGAGACAATTCGGCAGCATGACAACGAGTCTCTCTCTGTATATATACGCCGGTTCCAGGAAGCAATCAACAAAGTCTCGAGCTTGGATGAGTGGGAAGCTTTGAGCTTTTTCAGGAGAAACTTGGACCCAGAGCACAATGAGAGATATATCGTAGAACTGATCAATAGGGAGCCGCAAAGTCTGGCAGCAGCTTACTCCATGGCTTCCAAATTCATAAAGGAAACAGATGTGCTCCAGGAAATGAGGATGACCCGGAATGGGGGGTCCAGGAGTAAAAACACTGCTGACCGACCGAAAGGGGGTTACCATCAGGACAAGAAGTTCAAGAAAAACCAACAAAGCCAAGAAAGACAAACTACTCTGGTTTTTCAGAGACTCGGTCCTAAGCAGGAGTCAAAGAGTGATCCAGGACCCGCGAAGCAACCCCGGGAGCCGAAGCAGGAGCCGGACTGGACTCCTCTCAACATGACCCGAGAGGAAATCTTGCAAAAGGTAAAAGACAAACCCTTCTATTATCCTCCGAAGCTAATGCAAACTCCTCCGGAAAGTAGGCCTTATAACAGGCAGTGCAATTATCATGAGACCCGTGGCCACAAGATTAAGAACTGCTTATCACTCAAGTACTTCATTGAGGACCAAGTGAAGAAAGGAAATATGAACAAGTACTTAGTCTGGGACAGCAACAATAGAGGGAAAGCGCAGAAGAGAGGAAAGAATGTAGTCAATGTAGTCCTAGCAGGCTCCCACTCCCCACCTCGGAGCCAAGACTTCGGCAAAGAAGTGCTATCAATCCAATCACTCCCAGATATGGTGATATCCTTCAGTAGTAAGGACTATGAATGAGTCAACCCTCATCACAATGCAGCTTTAGTTGTCACCTTGGACATCTTTGATAATGAAGCAAGAAGAATGCTCGTAGACAATGGTTCCTCGGTAAATATTCTCTTCAAGCACACAGTGGATCGAATGCAGTTAGGGAGCGTCCACTCAAATGATTGCCGGGAGGATCCTCTCAATGGGTTCGGACACAACTGAATCCCGATTCAAGGAACTTTATATCTACCAGTCATTTTTGGAACTGCTCCTAACCAAGTAGCTCATGTCATAAAGTTCTATATCATCAACACTCCTTCGTCATACAGTGGAATCATTGGCAGGTCAACTCTAACAATGATGCAAGCGATAATTTTAATCTCCCATCTCAAAATCAAGTTCCCAACCCCGACAGGAGTCGGGGAGATAAAAGGAGATTATGGAGTTGCCGAAACATGCTACAGCCAGGGGCTAGTCATGGCAGAAACCCACCAGGACAACAAAAGGAAGGCAACAGTCCTTCGCAAGCAACAAAGCATGAAGAAGCACCGCCTCCAGCCAAGAGAAGAAACCAAAAAAGAAGTATAACTCATTGAGTCAAGTCCGGGAACAGAAGCAAATATAACAAGTCAGGAGGGACCGACAAGCAACCAAGTCATGGTAGTTGATGTCACGCCCCCAAATCCGGGGTCAGAGGATTTGGTCATCACTATGAAACCTTAATCCAAGTTAACCTGTCTAATCAATAAATAAATGTCAGCGGAAGATATTTATCATAAATGACCCCAAACTAATCCAAGATCTTTTAAGGTTACAGTTCTAGAAACAAGATATCCAAATTCCACAGATAAATTTTTCACTTTCTTTTAAAACTCTTTTCAATAAATTCCAAACTCAAAGCTAAACCCCCTAGTATAACTTCGAAAAGAAGTATACTAGGCCCAAAAATAACACAATTATAATATAATATAGTATAAACAACTTTACACAATAAAACTTACACTAGCCCGCAAACCCTGGATCAACCACCTTTCAAGAGCTTCTTCTTTACTTCCTCGAATTACGTAGCTAAACAGCGTAAGCTAATCCTCACTGGTGGTTAAATTTGAAAACAGGCAAGTATGAGCGAAAGAAATGCTCAGCAAGATCATTATGACATATATAGGGTCTTTTGATATAAAACCGACATCTGCATTGGAGCAGAACATTTAAAATCATAATTGCTGAATCATAAAATATTAGTTGAGGAACCCCAGAATTGATTCCTTAATTGTATTCAAAACCATTTTGATATTTTGAGCGAAATGCTTCAGCAATACTTTGAATCTTGATGAGAATAAAACTCGTAAAACAGTGTTTACAGAAATATCGTAAACAATTCTAACATGAAACAATGATTCTGGATTGAATCGTAAACTTTACTCAAAACCGAACTCTTGAAATTAATACTTATTTTGTTATCATATCAAATTAGATATCACTACGAACTTTGATGCTCACAACATCCCATACTAAAGTCAACACCAATCATCTGTACTAATACCACCTTCGATATTTAACAACAAACTAAGTATTCTCAAAATAAGAAACTGAACCAAAATCACATTTCATCTTTTATCCGAAAACAAAATACTTAATAAATCATTCCTTGTAACATGCCAAAAGCAATATAATAATTTAGATTGGAATCCTCGAACGACGGTGTGTTGCCGCCGGTGATCAGCCACGGAGCAACACCGGTATGCCGAAGCATATCCAACTAAACAAAGGGGTACCCAAGGCACATATCGGCCTAGCAAGGTGTTATATCCTGTATAACACATAGCTCAAGCTGGACCGCCGCCACGACCTCTTACGCAACCATCCAATCTTAAAACATTTTTATTTAAAGGGGTCATAATACTCGACACCCTTATAAATTTTATTCGCCCATTCACTTGGGCAGAAAACCAAAACAACGTCGTCTTTCTCAAAATCCACAACATTTATAAATCCGATAATTGGATAAGTAAAATCACTTAGCTACTCTGAACATAGAATAGCGGAAGAATACTTGCATAAACATAATTATTTAATTCAGTGATATGTAAAATATTTATCGATTCTAAACTGAGAATTGGGAAAGCAATACTTGCATGATAAAATTTAAAATAAATATCACTTGAATAATAAGTGATGATAGGGATACTTGCATAATATGATTTGAAATAAACATCACTTGAATGATAAGTGAAGTGAGGGGTACTTACCTTTGGGTTTTTAGCAGTTAGTCACACTCACAAAACCGCATCTATTCTAACATTCTGTCTCAAAATATCACCGTCTTTATTTTCAACACTTTACTGATATGCTGCTCCTACGATTGCTAGAAGCCAGATACCCAATACCATTCCATCTCATTCTTTATCCAACGTCTTGTCTTGATCAACTCGAAAGATCCACATCTATAATTAAAATATAGAACTTTAATCGCCCAAACGATAATCACTCAACGAACTGCACGTCAAAACCCTAATGTCTACCCATATGATAGCCCACACATAAAGGAAATAGTCAAACACAAGACTCTTGACCCACGTACGCACATAATTCATATAGCACGTAAGCACATAACTCATGTATCACATAATTTATAACCCACATCCCTCGATTTGTCAAAAGGTTCGACTCGGTATGTTTAAAACTAAAATCGAGTCAAAAATATGATTTATCGATCAAAAATTTACTCAAAATGACTTGTAAAACAAGCGACCTTTCGAAACAAAAGCATTTGGGTCTCGAAAGTATTTTTAATGAAAGCGGAATATTTTTCTGAGTCTGTACGCGTTCGTGTCGTATTAAACGGACGAACGGTTTATTTCTTATGAATTTTTGAATATTTTTCGGAATTAAAACGGGTCTCTGAATCATTTTATAACTAAATAATAGGGCTCGAACACCCGAAAATAATTTTATAAAAATTATCGAGCTTGGAAAATAATTTAAAATAATATTTTAAAGCTTGAACTATTTTTCGGAATTTTTAAATCATACGAAATAATTACTCGAATTAAATAATCAATTAAAATTCATTAACTAAATAATTGGGATTTATTTTCGAATAATAATAAAAATAATAATCTTCAGAACTAAAAAAAATATTTTCTTGGAAATCAAACAGCACCTCCTCTATTTCTCGGACTGCCAGTCGATATCATATCGACACAACCAACAACAATAAACACAATAATTTATATTTACGCGTATAAACACTCCAGAAATGAATAACACGGCCACCTGAACCAAAACTCGGACCAAAAGTGACTTCTCCAACAATTTCTAAAAATTATAAAATAAATATATAAACACTAACATGCTATAATATACACAAGTACGAAGACGGAATTTCGGAATCGTTACCCAAAATAAATTCTGATCACGCCGAAGAGAATACCTGATGTCCGGAAAATATCTCCAGAAAAATCCGAAATTAATAGCCATAGACATATACACGCTGAGATGCCATGTGGAGTAATCACCACCGTCATACTCCTTTTTAATGTCCCGAAAATAAATTAAAACGGAAATATAACGGAAATATTACGGAAATATGCCCCGCAAATTTTCTTCTCAAAACCTTACAATATATATACCTATGCATAGGTATCGAAGCGCTGATCGTTTATATATATACCAATTGAAATTTGGACGGACGGTTGAGAAGATATGAATTTTTGAAAATTAAAAGTATATAAACAGGGAGAGAGATAGAGAGAAAGAAGGGGGAGAAACTGTTTTGGTAAAAAGGAAAAAGGAGGTTTGTTTTGTTAACGCGAGATAAGGAAGGGGAGGGGCGGCACGTGGCAGGGGGCTTTACACGTTCGTTTTTTTATATCCACTGCACTAATTGTTGTACTTATCAACATATAAGCCTAATTTTTTCCCGAAATTTAGAATTTAACGAGCAGACTTACGGGTACAATTAACCAGAAAATTACCAAATAAGTTTTAAAATTCTCGGAATAATTAAAACTAATAAAATAAAATTTTCATAATTTTTAAAGCATTTTTGACTCGCGCACTATACCCGCATTATACGATTTAACGAACCGAGTTGTACTTTAAACAAATTCAGAAAATCCCGAAAATAGTCTTAAAATGTTACAAATATCCCGAAGTTTATAAAACATAAATTTCGTAATTTCAAAACAATTTTTGAAACGCAATTTATACCCGCTTTTATCAATTAAACGAATCAACGCGCGAGTGAAATTAATCCCAAAAATTCCCAAAATAATTTTAAAATTCTCAGAATATTCCAAACTTCAATAAATATGAGTTTCGTAATTTTTGAAGTATTTTGGAATTAAATACGGATTTTACAAATAAATGAAATCAGAAAATCATATACGGCTAAATAATTGATGAAATATTGATTTCTAAATTTTATAAAATCCCAAAAATAATTATTGTAATTATATAGTCATAAAAATAATTTTCAAGATAATTTAAATATTTATGAAATTAAATTTTCAATAAAAGTAGTTTTAAAGATAAAAACAAAATGATACGACTCAGTAATTAATAATACAATAGTCCTCAATCACAACTGAGTCCCACACAATTAATATTACATACAACACATAACAGACATAATATCCATCCAATCCCTAATATTACTAAACGAACTCAATTTACCGATATTAATAAAATGATCGGTTTTCAAATAAACTTTTGAAAATAATACATTTAAGGAAATATTTTCAGATATTAACAAGGATCGATATAACACTCAACAATTAGCACATTACCATTTAATAACACAAACTCGTCAAAAAGGAATAAAATATCCACCATTTTATTCCTTCCAAATCATAAAAGCACATATATATATATTCAAATAATAATTATAATAATTCTAAAAATACGGGATATTACAATCTACCCTCCTTATAAGGATTCCGTCCTCGGAATCAGCAGAAGAAAGCGCTAAGGGTTTTCTAACCAACTTTCCACTCTTGCATACACAACTTTTCTCAAAATTTCTAATAACACTGCAATTCCTTATACCACACAGTTACCACGTGAGCTTCACTCTGCATTATTGTTCCATCCACATCCTTTGACCACTTTCTCAATAGAATCACTTTTACTGATCGCGAGAAAGAAGAATAGAGAGAAAGATAGAGAGAAGAAAAGAAAGAAAGATAGAAATAAATAGAGAAATAAATAAAGAAACAGACTGACTTCGCTATACGCCCCTGATATTTTAATCGCATTACAGTCCACTGTCGTCCTTCGTAATTCCATCACATCGCCTTACTTTGACTTGACCAGGATACTCAACTTAACTTGATTGACATACCTTCGAATGTTTGGAATGATAAAATCATGAAATTTCAAAAAGAAAAGAATTTGATACCATAACGGAACCAAAATCTGAATTTGAGAAAGATATTGTTGAAATAAAAGAATAAGTGAGAGATCAATATGACCAAACGAACTTGGTATTGCGTGTCCAAATTAAGACACTACTAAAGGTTATTAACCTTCATGTATTCACAACACACACAAGTGATGGCGTCCTATCCAACTCCTATCACACAGACAGGTATACCTTGTGTCCCTTATAGTTAGAGTTGTTCATCTCAGTCAGAATAAAATAATATCAAAGGAATTCAAAATCAAATGAATAAAACTGAAAAGATTTCAAAGCTGATATTTCTGAAGGAAATGAAATCCAGAGAACAAAATCCTGGTACCAAGTGAGCAAGTGGGGTCACATCACAAGTAACTATCCACCAAATAAGAAAAGTGGAATTAATTATCATAACTTGACAGAGCTATCAAAACCTGAAAAATAGGCTTCATGACAGCCTCTGGCATATTTAAAACACAGATATGATTGAAAATGAGTGTTAGGGAATATATCCACTAACAAATACCTCTTTTTGAGAGATGCCAAAAGAAATTACAGAAAGAAAAGGTATTGCCAAAGTCTTAATGTATATCCTCTATTTGAACCTTTCTGTTGACTCGCCATTCAATTCTAGACACTTCTTCATGTTCTGAGAATATCGATAATCTCCATCATCGTCGAATCATAGTAGCCTCGGAAGATTCCACAATAGAAGTTTGCAGCTTCCCGAAGTTCCATCCAGCTCAGCACGACCATCTCAAACGAAAGCGCCTATCTTAACTTATTTGTTGGTACTATATCCAATAGTCCAACAGGAACTCGATATGAGTTCAAACGTCCTCACATAGCTATACACACTCCTACAAACTCTCGTTTCTAGTTTACTATAACATCAGCTCTGATACCAACCTGTAACGCCCCCAAATCCGGGGTCAGAGGATTTGGTCGTCACTATGAAATCTTAATCCAAATTAACCTGTCTAATCAATAAATAAATGTCAGTGGAAGATATTTATCATAAATGACCCCAAACTAATCCAAGATCTTTTAAGGTTACAGTTCTAGAAACAAGATATCCAAATTCCACAGATAAATTTTTCACTTTCTTTTAAAACTCTTTTCAATAAATTCCAAACTCAAAGATAAACCTCCTAGTATAACTTCAAAAAGAAGTATACTAGGCCCAAAAATAACACAATTATAATATAATATAATATAAATAACTTTACACAATAAAACTTACACTAGCCCGCAAACCCTGGATCAACCACCTTCCAAGAGCTTCTTCTTTGCTTCCTCGAATTACGCAACTAAACAGCACAAGCTAATCCTCACTGGTGGTTAAATTTGAAAACAAGCAAGTATGAGCGAAAGAAATGCTCAGCAAGATCATTATAACATATATAGGGTCTTTTGATATAAAACTGACATCTGCATTAGAGTAGAACATTTAAAATCATAATTATTGAATCATAAAACTTTAGTTGAGGAACCCCAGAATTCAATCCTTAATTGTATTCAAAACCATTTTGATATTTTTTGAGCGAAATACTTCAGCAATACTTTGACTCTTGACGAGAATAAAACGCGTAAAACAGTGTTTACGGAAATATCGTAAACAATTCTAACATGAAACAATGATTCTGGATTGAATCGTAAACTTTACTCAAAACAGAACTCTTGAAATTAATACTTATTTTGTTATCATATCAAATTAGATATCACTACGAACTTTGATGCTCACAACATCCCATACTGAAGTCAACACCAATCATCTGTACTAATACCACCTTTGATATTTAACAACAAACTAAGTATTCTCAAAATAAGAAACTGAACCAAAACTACATTTCATCTTTTATCCGAAAACAAAATACTTGATAAATCATTCCTTGTAAGATGCCAAAAGCAATATAATAATTTAGATTTAAATCCTCGAACGACGGTGTGTTGCCGCCGGTGATCAGCCGCGGAGCAACACCGGTATGCTGAAGCATATCCAACTAAACAAAGGGGTACCCAAGGCACATATCGGCCTAGCAAGGTGTTATATCCTGTATAACACATAGCTCACGCTGGACCGCCGCCACGACCTCTTACGCAACCATCCAATCTTAAAACATTTTTATTTAAAGGGGTCATAATACTCGACACCCTTATAAATTTTATTCGCCCATTCACTTGGGCAGAAAACCAAAACAACGTCATCTTTCTCAAAATTCACAACATTTATAAATCCGATAATTGGATAAGTAAAATCACTTAGCTACTCTAAACATAGAATAGCGGAAGAATACTTGCATAAACAGAATTATTTAATTCAGCGATATGTAAAATATTTATCGATTCTAAACTGAGAATAGGGAAAGCAATACTTGCATGATAAAATTTAAAATAAATATCACTTGAAGAATAAGTGATGATAGGGATACTTGCATAATATGATTTGAAATAAACATCACTTGAACGATAAGTGAAGTCAGGGGTACTTGCCTTTGGGTTTTTAGCAGTTAGTCACACTCGCAAAATCACATATATTCTGACATTCTGTCTCAAAATATCACCATCTTTATTTTCAAAACTTTACTGATATGCTGCTCCTGCGATTGCTAGAAGCCAGATACCCAATACCATTCCATCTCATTCTTTATCCAACTTCTTGTCTTAATCAACTCGAAAGATCCGCATCTATAATTAAAATATAGAACTTTAATCGCCCAAACGATAATCACTCAACGAACTGCGCGTCAAAACCCTAATGGCTACCCATACGATAGCCCACACATAAAGGAAACAGACAAACACAAGACTCTTGACCCACGTACGCACATAATTCACATAGCACATAACCATATAACTCATGTATCACATAATTTATAACCCACATCCCTTGATTCGTCAAAAGGTTCGACTCGGTATGTTTAAAACTAAAATCAGGTCAAAAATATGATTTATCGATCAAAACTTGACTCAGAATGACTTGTAAAACAAGCGACCTTTCGAACCAAAAGAATTTGGGTCTCGAAAGTATTTTTAATGAAATCGGAATATTTTTCTGAGTCTGTACGCGTTCGTTTCGTATTAAACGGACGAACGGTTTATTTCTAATGAATTTTTGAACATTTTTCGGAATTAAAACGGGTCTCCGAATCATTTTATAACTAAATAATAGGGCTCGAACAACCGAAAATAATTTTATAAGAATTATCAAGCCTGGAAAATAATTTCAAATAATATTTTAAAGCTCGAACTATTTTTCAGAATTTTTAAATCATAAGAAATAATTAACTCGAATTAAATAATCAATTAAAATTCATTAACTAAATAATTGGGATTTATTTTCGAATAATAATAAAAATAATAATCTTCAGAACTAAAAATAATATTTTCTTGGAAATCGGACAGCACCTCTTCTATTTCTCGGACTGCCAGTCGATATCATATCGACCCAGCCAACAACAATCAACACAATAATTTATATTTACGCGTATAAACACTCCAGAAATGAATAACACGGCCACCTGAACCAAAACTCGGACCAAAAGTGACTTCTCCAACAATTTCTAAAAATTATAAAATAAATATATAAACACTAACATGCTATAATATACACAAGTACGAAGGCGGAATTTCGAAATCGTTACCCAAAATAAATTCTGATTACCCCGAAGAGAATATCTGATGTCCGGAAAATATCTCCAGAAAAATCCGAAATTAATAGCCATAGACATATACACGCTGAGATGCCATGTGGAGTAATCACCACCGTCATACTCCTTTTTAATGTCCTGAAAATAAATTAAAACGGAAATATAACGAAAATATGCCCCGCAAATTTTCTTGTCAAAACCTTGCAATATATATACCTATGCGTAGGTATCGAAGCACTGATTTTTTAAATATATACCAATTGAAATTTGGACGGATGGTTGAGAAAATATGAATTTTTGATAATTAAAAGTATATAAACATGGAGAGAGACAGAGAGACAGAAGGGGAGAAACTGTTTTGGTAAAAAGGAAAAGGGGGGTTTGTTTTGTTAACGCGAGATAAGGCAGGGGGGAGGGGCGGCACGTGGCGGGGGGGCTGGGGGCTTTACACGTTTGTTTTTTTTTAATCCACTGCACTACTTGCAGTACTTATCAACATATAAGCCTAATTTTGTCCCGAAACTTAGAATTTAACGAGCAGACTTACGGGTACAATTAACCCGAAAATTACCAAATAAGTTTTAAAATTCTCGGAATAATTAAAAACTAATAAAATAAAATTTTCATAATTTTTAAAGCATTTTTGACTCGCGCACTACACCCGCATTATACGATTTAACGAACCGAGCTGTACTTGAAACAAATTCAGAAAATCCCGAAAATAGTCTTACAATGTTACAAATATCCCGAAGTTTATAAAACATAAATTTCGTAATTTCAAAACAATTTTTGAAACGCAATTTATACCCGCTTTTATCAATTAAACGAATCAACGCGCCGTGAAATTAATCACAAAAATTCCCATAATAATTTTAAAATTCTCAGAATATTCCAAACTTAAATAAATATGAGTTTCGTAATTTTTGAAGAATTTTGGAATTAAATACGGATTTTACAAATAAATGAAATCAGAAAGTCATATACGGCTAAATAATTGATGAAATATTGATTTCTAAATTTTATAAAATCCCTAAAATAATTATTGTAATTATATAGTCATAAAAATAATTTTCAAGATAATTTAAATATTTATGAAATTAAATTTTCAATAAAAGTAGTTTTAAAGATAAAAACAAAATGATACGACTCAGTAATTAATAATACAATAGTCCTCAATCACAACTGAGTCTCACACAATTAATATTACATACAACACATAACAGACATAATATCCATTCAATCCCTAATATTACTAAATGAACTCAATTTACCGATATTAATAAAATGATCGGTTTTCAAATAAACTTTTGAAAATAATACATTTAAGGAAATATTTTCAGATATTAATAAGGATTGATATAACACTCAACAATTAGCACATTACCAATTAATAACACAAACTCGTCAAATAGGAATAAAATATCCACCATTTTATTCCTTCCAAATCATAAAAGCACATATATATATTCAAATAATAATTATAATAATTCTAAAAAAACGGGATATTACAGTTGACAAGGCAAACCAGGTCCTAGACCAAGCTAGTCCTACCATGGAAGCAACCAAAGAATCAGAACAAGTAAACTTCTACTTGAAAAAGAACTCTGAGGCCCGAATTCATCAAATGGTTTCAAACAAAGAACAAGAAAAAATCAAATCTGCATTTGAAACAAAAGAATTCCAGATTGATGAAAGCAGTCCTGACAGGAAGGTGAAAGTTGGGTCAGGACTCGAGGAGTCCTTCAAAGAAAGACTAATGTCCTTACTCCGGGAGTACAAAGATGTTTTTCCTGGAGTCGAAGAGACATGCTCGGACTACATGAGTCCATAGTAATGCACAGCTTGGATGTCAAACCCAACTGAAAACTTGTTAAACAGAAGAGAAGGAATTTCGCCCCGAAGAGGCCAAAAGCCAAAGACGAAGAATCGGAGAAACTACTCAAAGCAGGAATCATCAAAGAAATCAATTATCTGGAATGGCTTGCTAATGTTGTTATGGTGAAGAAGTCCAATGGCAAATGGAGAATGTGTGTGGACTACACTGATCTAAATGATGCATGCCCGAAGGACCCGTACCATCTACCCAATATTGATCAATTGATAGATGGCACCTCCGGACACGTCATACTAAGTTTCATGGACTCCTTCTCCAGATACAACCAGATCAAGATGAACCCGAAGGACACACCTAAGACAACATTCATAACTCACAGAGCAGTCTATGCTTATGTGATGCTGTCATTCAGACTGACAAGCGCAGGATCCACTTACCAAAGAGCCATGAACAAGATATTCAAGTCTCAAATCGGAAGAAACTTGGAGTGCTATGTCGACGATATGATCTGTAAATCAACAACTATACCAGGACACATAGAAGATCTCAAGGAGTGCTTTGACAACCTGAGGAAGAACCAACTTAAACTGAATCCGGAGAAATGTACCTTCGGAGTAGGAGCAGGCAAGTTCTTAGGATTCATGATCAGCAATAGAGGTATAGAAGTTAATCCGGAGAAGATAAAAGTAATCCAGGAGATAAGGGCTCCCAGGACCCAAAAAGATGTGCAAATGCGAGCAGGTTCCCTAGCAGCACTCAGGAGATTTGTCTCAAAACTAGCAGAGACGTGCTTACCCTTCTTTGATTTACTTAAGGGAGCAAGTAACAAGAAAGAGGTAAACTGGAGTCCAAAGTGCCAAAATGCATTTGAGGAAATTAAGTCCTACCTCTCTCAGCCACCAGTCCTAACTAAAGCTCAACCAAGAGAGCCTCTCTACTTATACTTATCAGCAGGAGCACAAGCAGTAGGAGCTGCCCTAATCAGGGAAGAGAATGGAAAACAACAACCAATATACTACGTAAGCCAAGTTCTTAAAGATGCAGAAACCAGATACCCAAGACTAGAAAAGTTCACCTTCGCTTTAGTCACAACATCAAGAAAGCTCAGGTGTGACGCCCTCCAAACCCGGGTCAGAATTTTGGGGCTCACAACGCACACCATAATATTTAAACATGTATATAAAGTATTATATGCATTGAGCCTTCTGTACACAACCACGGATCGCAACAGGTTAAAGTATGAAAACAAGCCACAACCTGAACTTTTATTACATCACAGCAAAACACAACTAGTTCAACTTACAATTGCTAATGATATCGTTGTTACAATCTTGCATAACTCACCTACACTATAAAGCTTCTGCTAGCTCGATCCAATTTAACCGGAACCCTAGCTCGCACACTGAACAGGGAATCCTTATTACAAACACTTTCTTCTTCAACTGTTGAAAACATAAAAAAAATTACAAGAGTGAGCTTACTAGCTCAGCAAGTAATAATAGAAGCAATTGAGGTCAAAAATTACCAATTGAAATGATTCAGAAGAATCAAGTTTCTGAATAAGCAAGGATTAGAATTGGATATTCACTTTTCATTTTAAAAACCAAGGTTTGGCTGCTGATCAGTCACGTACTAACCCCGAGCAAGGCTCCCAACTTTGCTCTATATACTGGATCCAAGGCACGTATTGGCCTATTATGACCACGAATCTGGTCCATATTTATAAAACCATCCAATTCTAAAATAATTCAATATGATAACCAATTTAAATCAATAAGCTGAATCATAAACAACATGTACCTTGAAGCATAGGGTGATTCATAACACCCTGAAGGCACAACAGGGACTTCAGAAATATTGGCTTTTAATCAAGGAAAGATTTAGGAAGTAGAAGACCAAGGTTTCAAGGGTTCCAAGAATTGGTCTTCTGTTAAACAAGGAATAAGGGTTGGTATGTCAAGCAATTCAATATCAGAAATCAGTATGTGGTAGATATGTATTTGTGAAGTAGTATCGTATGTGTATGGCTCGTATCTGGGAATTCAACAATCAATGGTTTATGAAGAATAAGGCTTATAGTTCAAGATCAAGAAGAATCAGGGTTCAAGGTTAAATAGTTTAAAGCACTTGTAATATAAAACATGAATTATTTTGAATAATAACGACATGTTATGAAAACAGTTCGAAAATATTTGCAATATATCTTGAAGAGAAGTTCAGAAATACTTGCCTTATCATCGACAATTTCCACTTTACTTGTACTCATCTAATAGTTTTACTCATCAACCATTTTCCTTCTCTTTCTATGCCTTTCTTCTATTTATCAATCACTTTCGATATTTCAATCCTATTTATGGATCATTGGTTTCCTCTTCTATGCCTTTCTGACTCTGCTAGGCATCACAAGTATCTATCAATTATTCATACTCGTACTATTCTAATCGTCACATAGACGTCATAAGCTTTTATCTACCCTTCATTTCACCCAAATCCGACATACAGATTGAAAGTTATGAATAAAACAGTCAAACTATAACCACATAGGCATATAATGCATCAATCAGTGAGCACGTAGCACATAACATGTAAGGTATTCGATCAAAATCATTTTTCAAAGAAGATTCGGGGTCAAAATGATTTTTCAGGTATTTATTACAAATTTTTGAACATTTTTCGGAATTAAAACGAGACTCCGAATCAATTTATAATTAAATAATAAGGTTCGAACACCCGAATCTGACTTTAAAATAATTTTATAATAATTATCGAGGTTTGAAAATAATTTTAAATAATATTTTAAAACTCGAAACTATTTTTCAGAATTTTTAAATCAATTTTAAATAATTAAATCCAATTAAATAATAAATTAAAATTAATTAATAACTAATTAAATTAATTAATCAATTAATATTTAAATTAATTGACTAATTAAATAATTAATTATCAACTAAAATTAATTAATTAAATAATTAAGATTTATTTTTATATAAAAATAATTTTCAGAAATTAAATAATGAATTTTTGGAATTTTTTAAATAATTAAAACAATTTTCTGAAAATATTATAAAAAGAAATTAAATTTTTATAAAATTTTAAAATAGCAATCTCGTTTTTGCAATAGTTTAAAACAACAATACGAAATTTGCAACTTTTGCAAACTAGGGGTATTAAATGGTAATTAACCATCATCTTCCTCGTTGCTGTCGGTGCTGCCGTTGCCGCCGGCCAGTCGCCATTAACGGCGACTGGAGCTTTTCCGGCCACCTAAAACCGCACCCAGAATTGGCTGAAATTAACAGGAAGCAAAGCTCTGGCTTCCAGGAACAGTATCGTACAAACACAAATCACAAACACTTCATGAACAAGCCGCAAAAACTGATCAAAGTTTACACCGCCGTCGACCTCAATTTTCCGACCAACGGCTTCCGGCTATCGTTTGCTCATCACAATTATACCAATAAATTCGTCTCTCCACGATCTACAATTCTGCTCAATCAATTTTTATCCAATAACCCTTAACAAATAAACGCCTAATTTCTAATTAAGAACATTCAAGCATATAAACCCTAATTTAAAAATCCGAGAATCAAACATCAATTTGGGCATGTTATTGAACTCGGTTTTTGACATATAATATATCAAAATGACCAGGAAAATCTGCATAAGGGAGTGGGGAACACATGATAGTACATGTAGCTCCTGCAAGGACTAGTCCTGGACTCCTAACTCCATATGGCTCCTGGAAGGACTAGTCCTAGACTCCTAACTCAATCCAGTCCCACGCACCTCCAGTCCTGGACCACTGGAAAGCAGTGAAGAACATCCTTAAGTACTTGCGAAGGACTAAGAACATTTTTCTTGTTTTTGGTGGTGAATCTGAGTTGATAATAGAGGGTTATACTGACTCTAGTTTTCAATCAGAAAGTGATGATAGCAAATCCATGTCAGGGTACGTGTTTAGTCTGAATGGTGGTGCCATTAGTTGGAAGAGTTCTAAACAGTCTACAATGGCTGACTCCACAGTGGAAGCAGAATATATAGCTGCAAGTGAGGCTGCAAAAGAAGCCGTTTGGATGAGGAAATTTGTTTCTGAGTTGGGAGTTGTTCCTAGCGTTGAAGAGCCTATTGTGTTGTATTGTGATAACAACGCAGCAATAGCACAAGCCAAGGAACCTAGGTCTCATAAAAATTCCAAACATGTCATGTGGCGCTTTCATCTGATTAGGGAGATTGTTGAAAGAGGAGATGTCAATGTCGAGAGAGTTGACACACATAACAACATAGCAGACCCTTTAACAAAGCCACTTTCTCAAAGTCACTTTGATCATCATAAAGACAAGATGGGTATTAGATACCAGAGTGATTGGCTTTTGTACAAGTGGGAGATTGAAAGAGATGTGTCCTAAGTCCAATCATGTATGAGGATTTAGGAATAACTTTTATGTAATCTGTTTTAATTTCATTGATATTAATAAAAGACTTGTTTTGTTTTTATTGTGGGCTTTATCTATTTTAAGTGTTTAAATAAGATATACCACAGTTTAGAGTAAAGCTTTTTATGGATTGTGATGAGATCATAATAATGAGACCCAAAAGATGATAACTCTAAACTTAAATAGTTCCTGGTTGTAGGATTACTAATTGGTAATTAATAATCCGCAAAGATCGGTACATACTATGCTTGCTTCATTATGAAGGCTGTCTGTTCTCATAGAAATTTATGTGGTGACACTATAGCTAGTATGTAGGTGCTTATTATAGAATGAGTTCACTGAACATGACTCACACAGCTGAACAACTGATGGAGTTCACCCACGTGTCAGCAGTTGTTCACATAGTGATAATTGTACAAGTATCCTTAGACTTGAGGTCATCATAGTCATCTTGTGTACACTGAACTATGCTTTGGTTTAGTTCTTAGTCTACAGGGACAATTATAAGGGATCTACAGGGTATGGAATTTGTACACGAAGATAGTGTATGATCAATGAAGGATCTACCCCTTCCAGTGAAGGAAGAGAATATTCAATGATGATCCACTTATGCTAGTTCAGGAATCTCTGGCCAGAGTGAATGTAATTAGAAAGGAGTTTCTAATTTACATTAATTAGAACTAAGCATAGTGAATGGGAAAGCATATGATTAAATAAGATAGGCTTGACACAAGTTCCATGCCTTGTATTTAATCGTGACATTGTAGGGTAGAAGCAATTGATTGTTCGGTAACTATTCACTGAATAGGTTTTTGGTATTCTAAGCAGTGAATTTGTATTATCCGGATAGTCTCGATATGCTGAGAAGTATCCCTCACGATGTAGAATAAACATGATTAATTTATTAATCAATCATATTTAATAAATTAGAGAATTTATATAAATAATGATAAAATAGTTTTATTATTATTTATTTCTACTACCGGCTTAGTATTGAACCTACAAGGTAACACCATAAAAGAGAATGATTTAATGGTGGAGGAATTAATTAATAATGGCTGGTAATTATTTATTTGTGAAATAAATAATTAATTAGCAAATTTAATAATTGATTCAATGAGATTTAATTAATTATAAATTAATTAAGAAAAGTTCTTGATATTATTAATTAAGAATTTAATTTTGGTAATTAAATCAAGTGAGAGAATTATTTTTCTAAAGTGTTTAGAAAAGGGATTAATGATTAAAGAGTGTTTTAATTATTAGTTAATTGGATAATAAGAATAATCAATTAAAGGGTTAATAATAATAATATTTTATGAAAAAATTTCAGCTGAAATTTTTTCCTATAAATATACTATTATAAACCCTATTTGCCTCAACCTAAAAAGGTTAAGCAAACCCTAATTCTCCCACCCCTTCCTCCTCCATCCACTACATTGATCTCTTGGTGGATACCGGTGGAGTGCTTCACACTTGAGGAGCAGCTGCTAGCTGGCACGCGTGGGGCTCACGCGCTTATGTGCCACGCGCGGCGCATGTCAGACACGCGCGGTCAACGTTTAGCGCTTGTGTTGACGTCATGCTGACGTCATCAGATGACGTCATGCTGGCGACAGCTCAGCGTTTGGGGCGCATGAGGCGCGTGTGCGCGTGGGGGCGCGTGTGCGCGTGGGGGCGCGTGGCTGACTGTCAGACACGCGCCTGACAACGCGTGTGCGCGTGGGGGCGCGTGGCTGAGCTTCTTGGGTCGCGTGAGGGCGCGTGGCTGAGCTTCTTGGGTCGCGTGAGGGCGCGTGGGTGGTCATATTGGGGCGTGCTTGGTTCCGTTGGATTCGCCTTTTCGAGACGCATCTAATGGTATATTATATTGTATTTTCTGAAATTGTTTCGGACTGTTTATAGCTAACAGTAGTGTATTAAAGCTGTTTTTAACTGTTTTAATTACTTTTAAATGCCTCATGTGATACATAGAGATGTATAATGCTTAGACTAATATGCTACATGATTTAACATGCCTACCTTTATGTTTATTCATGCTTATATATGTGATATATGCTTAACTTATCATGCGATGATAGATTTAGGTGAACTTAATTAACATAAGGCGTATGTTAGACAATCTAGTATAGTGAAATTGTTTCATGACCTTAATATAAATATTATGAATACAATCATGAGATTCTTGTGTTTATGAAACACGTAATTGAATATGGATTTTCAATATTGAGAGATAGGATGATTCTGTCAACAACAGATTTCTATCTGTAAGAAAAGGGTATTAAGTGACGCCTCTTGACAATGCTCCCCCCGATCTGGGAATCATCTGATTATCGATTTTTGATTTGAAATATTTAATTTAAAAGGAAAAATATCTTTATAATATGATTATGATTGTAACGTAATATAATCCCTCTAAAATTAAATAATATCAAGTAGTAATTGGCCAATGACACAACGGGCTTGTGTCGGTCAAAGCCTTCCAACATGGTAGAAAGTCGTTCTTATTTTTGAATTATTGTCGTTTCGTGCTACAGCCGAGGGCTTTGATTTCGAAATAAGAGATACTTGTCTATTACATAGAGATGTGTGCATTGAATTAGAATCTAAAGGTCGTTACGTGCTGCAGCCGTGGGCCGTTGGAGACTGATTCAATTATACGAAATGTTGGGTTAGACTTGACTTAGAATATTGAGTCTATCGTGCTACAGTTGTGACTCAATTATTCAAGAGGCTAAAGTTTTATTAGGGAATAACATAAGATGTAATTGACAAGAGTTGTCTGCCTATTGAACATCACGTGACGTTTCGTGCTACAGCCGAGGTTGTGTGATGGAATGTAGGATCCCTATTCCCACTAGCATTATGAATGCTTAATTTTCACTTAGGGGTTGTATAAATTAGATAAACTAGTGGGAGCCACTTATGAATAAAGACCCGATTCATATAGTGTTTTGAAATGAAATTGAATATTTGCTAAGTGTTGTTATGTGTTCATCATTTACAGATTTACTATATTCGTTATGTCTTCTGCACTATCACTCCGGAGTATACTAGATGCTCACAAGTTGACTGGTCCTAATTTTGCTGAATGGCTTCAAAACTTGAGAATCGTTCTCAGGGTTGAGAAGCTGGAATATGTGCTTGACTCACCTAAGCCTACTGAACCTGCTAGCGATGCACATAATGATGAACATATCGTATATCGTAAGTTGATAGATGATGCAAATGTTGCTCAATGCATCATGCTAGCTTTCATGAACATAAAGCTACAGAAGCAGCATGAGCGTATGGATGCTCACACTATCCTTATGAATCTACAAGAGTTGTATGATGTGGCAGAGAGGACAGCTCAATATGAGATATCGAAGGAGCTGTTCGGTTGTAGGATGTCTGAGGGATCATCTGTGAATGACCATGTACTTAAGATGATCAATTTGATTGAACGTCTTGGACAACTTGGTTTTGCCATGGATGTGGAGCTGAGCCAAGACTTGGTCTTACAATCACTTCCGGGTTTGTTCTTGCAGTTTGTTGTGAAATTTCACATGAATAAGCTGGATGTCAGCCTGCCTGAACTCCACAGCATGTTGAAGACTGCGGAATTGAATTTTTCCCCCAAGAAGAGTTCTATTCTTCTAATTGGTGAAGGTTCCAATCCTAAGAAAAAGGAATAAGAACCCTTCCAAGAAGAAGAAAGTAGGTGAGAAAAAGCCGGTTCCACCAAAAGCTGAAGACCCCAAGAGCAAAGCTGTTTGCTTTCACTGTAACAAAGTGGGGCACTGGAAGAGGAACTGCAAGGTTTACCTTGCAGACTCACTACAGCTTCTGTTTCAGGTATGTTCATAATTGAATTGAATATGTCATTAAATCAAATTTCTACTTGGGTATTAGATACCGCCTGTAGTTCTCATATTTGCAATTCGTTACAGGGACTAAGGAGAAGTAGGACTCTTGAAGAAGAGGAGGTGATTCTACGGATGGGAAATGGAGAAAGAGTTGTTGCTGAAGCTATAAGATCATTTCATTTACATATGCCTACGGGCAAGACTATTGTTTTAAATAATTGTTATTTTGTTCCCTCGATTGTGAGGAATATTATTTCTATTCCCATGTTAGACTTGGCTGGATTTTCATTTGTTATTCAGAATAATAAATGTTCAATTCTTAGAGATAACGTTTTTTATGGAAATGGTATTTTAAATAATGGTCTGTATGTATGTGACATAGAGCATAATTTACTTCAGATTGAACAAACTAATAAAAGAAAAAGGGATGATAAAAATCTCACTTTCTTGTGGCACTACAGACTTGGTCTTATTAGTGAAAATAGACCGCGGACATTGCATAAGGAAGGGATACTTGACCCCTTTGATTTTGAACCATATCCTACATGCGAGTCTTGTCTATTGGGTAAAATGAACAAATCTCCATTTAGTGGACAAGGAGAGAGGGTTGCAGATTTGCTAGGATTGGTACACACAGATGTATGTGGACCAATGTCTACGCAAGCCATGGGTGGATTTTCATACTTTATTACTTTCATAGATGATCGATCTAGATTCGGATATGTGTATTTGATGAAACACAAGTCTGAAGCCTTTGAAAAGTTCAAAGAATATAAGCATGAAGTGGAGAAACAAACCAAACATAGTATTATAACTCCTCGATCAGATCGAGGTGGTGAATACTTGAATGGAGAGTTTCTAGATTATCTCAAAGAAAATGGTATAGTCTCCCAGTGGATTCCTCCATGTACTCCACAGTTGAATGGGGTATCTGAAAGGAGAAATCGAACTTTGTTAGACATGGTTCGGTCCATGATGAGCTATGCGAATTTTCCAGTATTCCTATGGGGTTATGCATTGGAAACCTCAGCATATTTACTGAATAAGGTGCCTTCCAAATCTGTTCCTCAAACTCCATATGAGCTATGGAAAGAAAGGAAACCGAGTCTTAAACACGTTAAGATTTGGGGATGTCCAGCTTATGTCAAGAAAGTTGACCCAGATAAGCTGGAATCTCGATCCGTAAAATGTAATTTTGTGGGATATCTTAAAGAGACTTTAGGGTATTACTTTTACACCGATCATCGGGTGTTTGTGTCTAGACATTCTACCTTCTTGGAAAAGTAGTTTATCCTTGAAGGAAACAGTGGGAGCAAAATTAAACTTGATGAAGTTCAAGAAGCACAAACTACTACGGATCAAGTGGAAACACCTGTTCAGACTGAAGAACCTTCTATGGAACAACCCATTCGTAGGTCAGGGAGAGTGTCTCGCCAACCTGAGAGGTATTATGGCCTTGTCATTGAGAATGACAATGATTTGTCAATCATTGATGATGACGACCCTGTGACCTATAATGAGGCTATGAGTAGTGTTGACTCAGAGAAATGGCATAGTGCCATGAAATCCGAAATGGAATCTATGTATACCAACCAAGTATGGACTCTGGTTGAGGCGCCTAAAGGTGTTAAGCCTATTGGGTGCAAGTGGGTATATAAAAGAAAGATTGGAGCAGATGGCCAGGTGGAGACCTATAAGGCCAGGCTCGTGGTAAAAGGATTCAAACAAAGGCAAAGGATTGACTTTGATGAAACTTTTTAGCCCGTAGCCCTGTTAAAATCAATTCGCATTTTGCTTGCGATTGCTGCTTACTACGACTATGAGATCTGGAAAATGGACGTGAAAACGGCCTTCCTCAATGGGGAACTTGAAGAGGAAGTGTATATGACACAGCCAGAGGGTTTTCTTTCCAAGGGAAATAAACACCTAGTGTGTAAGCTGCTGCGAACCATATATGGTTTAAGGCAAGCTTCTCGTAGATGGAACATCCGTTTTGATGAGACAATCAAAGAGTTTGGTTTTATCAAAAACATAGATGAACCATGTGTCTACAAGAAGGTTAGTGGGAGCGCGGTAACATTTCTTATATAGTATGTCGATGACATACTTCTTATAGGAAATGATATACCGATGTTGTAATCAGTCAAAGTATGGCTATCGAAGAACTTCACCATGAAGGACTTGGGAGAAGCATCCTACATTCTCGGTATAAAGATCTATAGAGATAGATCTAGAAGAATGATAGGTCTTACCCAGGGTACATACATCCAGAAAGTGCTTAAAAGGTTTAGAATGGAAAACTCCAAAAGAGGTCTCATACCGATGAGCCATGGAGTGTCCCTTTCCGGAAAGATGTCTTTTAAGACACCTGAGGAAAGAGAGCGTATGAGTAAGATTCATTATGCTTCAGCAATAGGATCTATCATGTACGCCATGTTGTGTACTAGGCCTGATGTTGCTTATTCAATTAGTGTGACGAGCAGATATCAGTCCACTCCAGGTGAGGACCACTGGAAAGCAGTGAAGAACATCCTTAAGTACTTGCGAAGGACAATTTTCTTGTTTTTCGTGGTGAATCTGAGTTGAAAATAGAGGGTTATACTGACTCTAGTTTTCAATCAGAAAGTGATGATAGCAAATCCATATCAGGGTACGTGTTTACTCTGAATGGTGGTGCGATTAGTTGGAAGAGTTCCAAACAGTCTACAACGGCTGACTCCATAGCGGAAGAAGAATATATAGCTGCAAGTGAGGCTGCAAAAGAAGCCGTTTGGATGAGTAAATTTGTTTCTGAATTGGGAGTTGTTCCTAGCGTTGAAGAGCCTATTGTGTTGTATTGTGATAACAACGCAGCAATAGCACAAGCCAAGGAACCTAGGTCTCATAAAAATTCAAAACATGTCTTGCGGCGCTTTCATCTGATTAGGGAGATTGTTGAAAGAGGAGATGTCAACATCGAGAGAGTTGACACACATAACAACATAGCAGACGCTTTAACAAAGCCACTTTCTCAAAGTCACTTTGATCGTCATAAAGACAAGATGGGTATTAGATACAAGAGTGATTGGCTTTAGTACAAGTGGGAGATTGAAAGAGATGTGTCCTAAGTCCAATCATGTATGAGGATTTAGGAATAACTTTTATGTAATCTGTTTTGATTTCATTGATATTAATAAAAAGACTTGTTTTGTTATTATTGCGGGCTCTATCTATTTTAATTGTTTAAATAAGATATACCAGAGTTTAGAGTAAAGCTTTTTATGGATTGTGATGAGATCATAATAATGAGACCTAAAAGATGATAACTCTAAACTTAAATAGTTCCTGGTTGTAGGATTACTGACTGGTAATTAATAATCCGCAAAGATCGGAACATACTATGCTTGCTTCATTATGAAGGCTGTCTGTTCTCATAGACATTTGTGTGGTGACACTATAGCTAGTATGTAGGTGCTTATTATAGAATAAGTTTACTGAACATGACTCACACGGCTGAACAACTGATGAATTTCACTCACGTGTCAGCAGTTGTTCACATAGTGATAGTTGTACAAGTATCCTTAGACTTGAGGTCATCATAGTCATCTTGTGTACACTGAACTATGCTTTGGTTTAGTTCTTAGTCTACAGGGACAATTATAAGGGCTCTACTGGGTATAGAAATTTGTACACGAAGATAGTGTATGATTAAGAAAGGATCTACCCCTTCCAGTGAAGAAAGAGAATGTTCAATGCTAATCCACTTATGCTAGTTCAGGAATCTCTGGCCAGAGTGAATGAAATTAGAAAGGAGTTTCTAATTTACATTAATTAGAACTAAGCATAGTGAATGGGAAAGCATATGATTAAATAAGATAGGCTTGACACAAGTTCCATGCCTTGTATTTAATCGTGACATTGTAGGGTAGAAGGAATTGATTGTACGGTAACTATTCACTGAATAGGTTCTCGGTATTCTAAGCAGTGAATTCGTATTATCCGGATAGTCGCGATATGCTGAGAAGTATCCCTCACGATGTAGAATAAACATGATTAATTTATTAATTAATCATATTTAATAAATTAGAGAATTTATATAAATAATGATAAAATAGTTTTATTATTATTTATTTCTACTACCGGCTTAATATTGAACCTACAGGGTCACACCAGAAAAGAGAATGATTTAATGGTGGAGGAATTAATTAATAATGGTTGGTAATTATTTATTTGTGAAATAAATAATTAATTAGAAAATTTAATAATTGATTAAATGAGATTTAATTAATTATAAATTAATTAAGAAAAGTTCTTGATATTATAAATTAACAATTTAATTTTGGAAATTAAATCAAGTGAGAGAATTATTTTTCTAAACTGTTTAGAAAAGGGATTAATGATTAAAAGATGTTTTAATTATTAGTTAATTGGTTAATAAGAATAATCAATTAAAGGGTTAATAATAATAATATTTTATGAAAAAATTTCAGCTGAAAATTTTGCCTATAAATATACTATTATAAACCATATTTGCCTCAACCTAAAAAAGTTAAGCAAACCCTAATTCTCCCACCCCTTCCTCCTCCATCCATTGAAAAAGATATGTCCTAAGTCTAATCATGTATGAGGATTTAAGAATAACTTTTATGTAATCTGTTTTGATTTCATTGATATTAATAAAAGACTTGTTTTGTTTTTATTGCGGGCTCTATCTATTTTAAGTGTTTAAATAAGATATACCACAGTTTAGAGTAAAGCTTTTTATGGATTGTGATGAGATCATAATAATGAGACCGAAAAGATGATAACTCTAAACTTAAATAGTTCTTGGTCGTAGGATTACTAACTGGTAATTAATAATCCGCAAAGATCGGTACATACTATGCTTGTTTCATTATGAAGGCTGTCTGTTCTCATAGACATTTGTGTGGTGACACTATAGCTAGTATGTAGGTGCTTATTATAGAATGAGTTCATTGAACATGACTCACACAGCTGAACAACTGATGGAGTTCACTCACGTGTCAGCAGTTGTTCATATAGTGATAGTTGTACAAGTATCCTTAGACTTGAGGTCATCATAGTCATCTTGTGTACACTGAACTATGCTTTGGTTTAGTTCTTAGTCTCCAGGGATAATTATAAGGGCTCTAGTGGGTATAGGAATTTGTACACGAAGATCAATAAAAGATCTACCCCTTCCAGTGAAGGAAGAGAATGTTAAATGCTGAGCCACTTATGCTAGTTCAGGAATCTCTGGCCAGAGTGAATGAAATTAGAAAGGAGTTTCTAATTTACATTAAATAGAATTAAGCATAGTGAATGGGAAAGCAAGTGATTAAATAAGATAGGTTTGACACAAGTTCCATGCCTTGTATTTAATCGTGACATTTCAGGGTAGAAGGAATTGATTGTACGGTAACTACTCACTGAATAGGTTCTTGGTATTCTAAGCAGTGAATTCGTATTATCCGGATAGTCGCGATATGCTGAGAAGTATCCCTCACGATGTAGAATAAATATGATTAATAAATTAATCATATTTAATGAATTAGAGAATTTATATAAATAATGATAAAATTGTTTTATTATTATTTATTTCTACTACCAGCTTAATATTGAACCTACATGGTCACACCATAAAAGAGAATGATTTATTGGTGGATGAATTAATTAATAATGGCTGATAATTATTTATTTATGAAATAAATAATTAATTGGCAAATTTAATAATTGATTAAATGAGATTTAATTGATTATAAATTAATTAAGAAAAAGTTTTTAATATTATTAATTAAGAATTTAAATTTTGGAAATTAAATCAAGTGAGAAAATTATTTCTAAAGTGTTTAGAAAAAGGATTAATAATTAAAAGGTGTTTTAATTATTAGTGAGAATAATAAAGGGTTAATAATAATTATATTTTATGGGAAAATTTTCAGCTGAAAATTTTGCCTATAAATATACTATTATAAACCCTATTTTTGCCTCAACCTAAAAATTTACAAAACTCTAATCCTCTCCACCTCCTCCTCCTTCATTACATCGATTGTTTGGTGGATACCGGTGGAGTGCTTCACACTTGAGGAGCAGCTGCTAAGGATCGCCGCTCGTGGTTCTTAGATCGCTTTTAAAGATTAGAAACGATCCCTCGATTTAAATTTCGATCTATATGCGTATTATATGGATTTTATATCATGAAAATTGTTTTACCATGCTTCCGTGATAGATAAAATCCTACAATGGTATCAGAGCATAGGTTGTATGCATATAGATCTATGATAAAAAAATTCAGAATTTTATGTGCTTGTATGAATTAATTATGATTTTTACAAGTTATATCATGGATTAATTATGACTGATTAGAAATTGTTTCTCAGAATTATTTTGATTGTAGATCTGGGTTCTACAAGTGTTGTAGATCGTCTTGATATTTTTTTCATAATTTTATAATGAATGGATTATTTATTATGAATTTTTGATGTTATTTTAATTAAATTCGTAGTTAAATATATATATATATATATAATCTGTTAGTATATATATATGTTTAAAGTTGTCACCTGCTTGCTGTGGTGTATTGATGGTGGCACGGAAAAGAGAAAACAGCAGCAGCACGTTTTTTTGTGCAAAGCAAAGGCGGCGGCGACTGTCAGAACACAGGGGGAGGACCGCGCGTCTGGCATGCGCGCGTGGGGCACACGCGCTGGTGTGTCACGCACGGCGCGTGTCACGCGCGGCGCGTGTCAAACACGCGCGGGACAAAGGTCAGCCCTGTGCTGACGTCATGTTGACATCATCAGATGACGTCATGCTGACGTTAGCTTAGGGTTTGGGGCGCGTGAGGCGCTTGTGCGCGTGGGGCGCGTGGACGAAAGTCAGACACGCGCCTGACAGCGCGTGTGCGCATGTGGCGCGTGGATTTACCTTCTCGGGGCATGTGAGGGCGCGTGGAGTGTCAGAATGAGGCGTGCTTGGTGCCGTTGGATTCGTCTTTTCGAGACGCATCTAATGATGTATTATATGATATTTTCTGAAATTGTTTCGGACTGTTTATAGCTAACAATAGTGTTTTAAAGTTGTTTTTTACTGTTTTAATTGCTTTTAAATGCCTCGTGTGATACATAGAGATATATAATGCTTAGAGTAAGATGCTACATGATTTAACATGCCTACCTTTACGTTTATTCTTGTTTATATATGTTATATATGCTTAGTTTATCATGTGATGATAGATTTAGGTGAACTTAATTAACATAAGGCGTTTGTTAGACAATCTAGTATAGTAAAATTGTTTCATGACCTTAATATAAATATTATGAATACAATCATGAGATTCTTGTGTTTATGAAACACGTAATTGAATTTGAATTTTCAATATTGAGAGAAAGGATGATTCTGTCAACAACAGATTTCTATCTGTAAGAAAGGGTTATTAAGTTATGCATCTTGACAATGCTCCACCCGATCTGGGAATCATCTGAATATCGATTATCGATTTGAAATATTTAATTTAAAAGGAAGAATCTCTTTATAATATGATTATGATTGTAACGTAATATAATCCCTCTAAAATTAAATAATATCAAGTAGTAATTGGCCAATGACACAACGGGCTTGTGTCGGTCATAGCCTTCCAACATGATAGAAAGTGGTTCTTATTTTAAATCATTGTCGTTTCGTGCTACAGCCGAGGGCTTTGATTTCGAAATAAGAAATACTTGTCTATTACATAGAGATGTGTACATTGAATTATAATCTAAAGGTCGTTACGTGCTACAGCCGTGGGCCATTGGAGATTGATTCAATTGTACGAAATGTTGGGTTAGACTTGACTTAGGATATTGAGTTTGTCATGCTACAGCCGTGACTCAATTATTCAAGAGGCTAAAGTTATATTAGGGAATAACATAAGATGTAATTGACAAGAGTTGTCTGCCTATTGAACATCACATGATGTTTCGTGCTACAGCCGAGGTTGTGTGATGGAATGTAGGATCCCTATTCCCACTAGCATTATGAATGCTTAATTTTCACTTAGGGGTTGAATTAATTAGATAAACTAGTGGGAGACAATTATGAATAAAGACCCGATTCATATAGTGTTTTGAAATGAAATTGAATATTTGCTAAGTGTTGTTATGTGTTTATCATTTACAGATTTACTATATTCGTCATGTCTTCTGCACTATCACTCCGGAGCATACTATATGCTCACAAGTTGACTGGTCCTAATTTAGTTGTTTGCTTTCATTGTAACAAGTTGGGGCACTGGAAGAGGAACTGCAAGGTTTACCTTGCAGAATTGAAGAAGAAGAAGGGTAGTGAGACTACCGCTTCTGATTCAGGCATGTTCATGATCGAAGTTAATATGTCACTAGGTCAAATTTCTACTTGGGTATTAGATACCGCCTGTGGTTCTCATATTTGTAATTCGTTGCAAGGACTAAAGGGAAGTAGGACCCTTGAAAAAGATGAGGTGATTCTATATATGGGCAATGGAGCAAGGGTTGCGGCCATATCTGTAGGATCATTTAGTTTACATATGCCTATGGGCAAGACTATTATTTTGAATAATTGTTATTACGTTCCCTCTATTGTGAGGAATATTGTTTCTATTTCTTTGTTGGATTTGGATGGTTTTTCATTTATTATTAAGAATAATGAATGTTCTATACTTAGAGATAATGTTCTTTATGGACATGGTATTTTAAATAATGGTATTTATGTATGTGACGTAGAGAATGATTTACTTCAAATTGAACAAACTAATAAAAGAAAACGAGATGATGAAAATTTGACCTATTTATGGCACTGTAGGCTAGGTCATATTAGTGAAAATAGACTGCGGAGATTACATAAGGAAGGGTTACCTGACCCCTTTGATTTTGAATCATATCCTACATGTGAGTCTTGTCTATTGGGTAAAATGACCATATCTCCATTTAGTGGACATGGAGAGAGGGCTGCAGATTTGCTAGGATTGGTACACACAGATGTATGTGGACCAATGTCTACGCAAGCCATGGGTGGATTTTCATACTTCATTACTTTCAAAGATGATAAATCTAGATTCGGATATGTGTGTTTGATGAAACACAAGTCTGAAGCCTTTGAAAAGTTCAAAGAATATAAACATGAAGGGGAGAAATAAACCAAACATAGTATTATAACTCTTCGATCAGATCTAGGTGGTGAATACTTGAATGGAGAGTTTCTAGATTATCTCAAAGAAAATGGTATAGTCTCCCAGTGGACTCCTCCATATACTCCACAGTTGAATAGGGTATCTGAAAGGAGAAATCGAACTTTGTTAGACATGGTTCGGTCCATGATGAGCTATGCGAATCTTCCAGTATTCCTATGGGGTTATGCATTCGAAATCTCGGCATATTTATTGAATAAGGTGTCTTCCAAATCTGTTCCTCAAACTCCATATGAGATATGGAAAGAAAGGAAACCGAGTCTTAAACACATTAAGATTTGGGGATGTCCAACTTACGTCAAGAAAGTTGACCCAGATAAGCTGGAATCTCGATCCGTAAAATGTAATTTTGTGGGATATACTAAAGAGACTTTGGGGTATTACTTTTACACCGATCATCGGGTGTTTGTCTCCAGACATGCTACCTTCTTGGAAAAGCTATTTATCCTTGAAGGAAACAGTGGGAGCAAAATTGAACTTGATGAAGTTCAAGAAGCATAAACTACTACGGATCAAGTGGAAACACCTGTTCAGACTGAACAACCTTCTGTGGAACAGCCCATTCGCAGGACAGTGAGAGTGTCTCGCCAACCTGAGAGGTATCATGGCCTTGTCATTGAGAATGACAATGAGTTGTCAATCATTGATGATGATGACCCTGTGACCTATAATGAGGCTATGAGTAGTGTTGAATCAGAGAAATGGCATAGTGCCATGAAATCCGAAATGGAATCTATGTATACCAACCAAGTATGGACTCTGGTTGAGGCGCCTGAAGGTGTTAAGCCTATTGGGTGCAAGTGGGTATACAAAAGAAAGATTGGAGCAGATGGCCAGGTGGAGACCTATAAGGCCAGGCTCGTGGCAAAAGGATTCAAACAAAGGCAAGGGATTGACTTTGATGAAACTTTTTCGCCTGTAGCCCTGTTAAAATCAATTCGGATTTTGCTTGCAATTGCTGCTTACTACGACTATGAGATCTGGCAAATGGACGTGAAAACGGCCTTCCTCAATGGCGAACTTGAGGAGGAAGTGTATATGACACAGCCAGAGGGTTTTCTTTCCAAGGGAAATGAACACCTAGTGTGTAAGCTGATGCAAACCATATATGGTTTAAGGCAAGCTTCTCGTAGATGGAACATCCGTTTTGATGAGACAATCAAAGAGTTTGGTTTTATCAAAAATATAGATGAACCATGCATCTACAAGAAGGTTAGTGGGAGCGCGGTAACATTTCTTGTATTGTATATAGATGACATACTTCTTATAGGAAATGATATACCGATGCTGCAATCAGTCAAAGTATGGCTATCAAAGAACTTCACCATGAAGGACTTGGGAGAAGCATCCTACATTCTCGGTATGAAGATCTATAGAGATAGATCTAGAAGAATGATAGGTCTTACCCAGGGTACATACATCCAGAAAGTGCTTAAAAGGTTTAGCATGGAAAACTCCAAAAGAGGTCTCATACCGATGAGCCATGGAGTGTCCCTTTCCGAAAAAATATCTCCTAAGACACCTGAGGAAAGAGAGCGTATGAGTAAGATTCCTTATGCTTCAGCAATAGGATCTATCATGTACGCGATGTTGTGTACAAGGCCCGATGTTGCTGATTCAATTAGTGTGACGAGCAGATATCAGTCCAATCCAGGTGAAGACCACTGGAAAGCAGTGAAAAACTTCCTTAAGTACTTGCGAAGGACTTAGGACATTTTTCTTGTTTTTGGTGGTGAATCTGAGTTGAAAATAGAGGGTTATACTGACTCTAGTTTTCAATCAGAAAGTGATAGCAAATCCATGTCAGGGTACGTGTTTACTCTGAATGGTGGTGCGATTAGTTGGAAGAGTTCCAAACAGTCTACAACGGCTGACTCTACAGCGGAAGCAGAATATATAGCTGCAACTGAGGCTGCAAAAGAAGCCGTTTAGATGAGGAAATTTGTTTCTGAGTTGGGAGTTGTTCCTAGCGTTGAAGAGCCTAATGTGTTGTATTGTGATAACAACGCAGCAATAGAACAAGCCAAGGAACCTAGTATCATAAAAATTCCAAACATGTCATGCGGCGCTTTCATCTGATTAGGGAGATTGTTGAAAGAGGAGATGTCAACGTCGAGAGAGTTGACACACATAACAACATAGCAGACCCTTTAACAAAGCCACTTTCTCAAAGTCACTTTGATCGTCATAAAGACAAGATGGGTATTAGATACCAGAGTGATTGGCTTTAGTACAAGTGGGAGATTGAAAGAGATATGTCCTAAGTCCAATCATGTATGAGGATTTAGGAATAACTTTTATGTAATCTGTTTTGATTTCATTGATATTAATAAAAAGACTTGTTTTGTTATTATTGCGGGCTCTATCTATTTTAAGTGTTTAAATAAGATATACCAGAGTTTAGAGTAAAGCTTTTTATGGATTTTGATGAGATCATAATAATGAGACCTAAAAGATGATAACTCTAAACTTAAATAGTTCCTGGTCGTAGGATTACTAACTGGTAATTAATAATCTCCAAAGATCGGTACATACTATGTTTGCTTCATTATGAAGGATGTCTGTTCTCATAGATATTTGTGTGGTGACACTATAGCTAGTATGTCGGTGCTTATTATAGAATAAGTTCACTGAACATGACTCACACAGCTGAACAACTGATGGAGTTCACTCACGTGTCAGCATTTGTTCACATAGTGATAGTTGTACAAGTATCCTCAGACTTGAGGTCGTCATAGTCATCTTGTGTACACTGAACTATGCTTTGGTTTAGTTCTTAGTCTCCAGGGACAATTATAAGGGTTCTACTAGGTATAGGAATTTGTACACGAAGATAGTGTATGATCAATAAGGGATCTACCCCTTCCAGTGAAGGAAGAGAATGTTCAATGTTGATTCACTTATGCTAGTTCAGGAATCTCTGGCCAGAGTGAATGAAATTAGAAAGGAGTTTCTAATTTACATTAAATAGAACTAAGCATAGTGAATGGGAAAGAAAATGATTAAGTAAGATAGGCTTGACATAAGTTCCATGCCTTGTATTTAATCATGACATTGCAGGTTAGAAGGAATTGATTGTACGGTAACTACTCGCTGAATAGGTTCTTGGTATTCTATGCAGTGAATTCGTATTATCCGGATAGTAGCGATATGCTGAGAAGTATCCCTCACGATGTAGAATAAATATGATTAATAAATTAATCATATTTCATGAATTAGAGAATTAATATAAATAATGATAAAATAGTTTTATTATTATTTATTTCTACTACCGGCTTAATATTGAACCTACAGGGTCACACCATAAAAGAGAATGATTTAATGGTGTAGGAATTAATTAATAATGGCTGATAATTATTTATTTATGAAATAAATAATTAATTGGCAAATTTAATAATTGATTAAATGAGATTTAATTGATTATAAATTAATTAAGAAAAAGTTCTTAATATTATTAATTAAGAATTTAATTTTTGGAAATTAAATCAAGTGAGAGAATTATTTCTAAAGTGTTTAGAAAAAGGATTAATAATTAAAAGGTGTTTTAATTATTAGTGAGAATAATAAAGGGTTAATAATAATAATATTTTATGGGAAAATTTTCAGCTGAAAATTCTGCCTATAAATATACTATTATAAACCCTATATTTGCCTCAACCTAAAAATTTACAAAACCCTAATTTTCTCCACCTCCTCCTCCTTCATTACATCGATTTCTTGGTGGATACCGGTGGAGTGCTTCACACTTGAGGAGCAGCTGCTAAGGATCTCCGCTCGTGGTTCTTGGATCGCTTTTAAAGGTTGGAAACGATCCCTCGATTTAAATTTCGATCTATATGCATATTATATGGATTTTATATCATGAAAATTGTTTTACCATGCTTCCGTGATAGATAAAATCCTACATCCATTACATTGATCTCTTGCTGGATACCGGTGGAGTGCTTCACACTTGAGGAGCAGCTGCTAGGGATCTCCGCTCATCGTTCTTGGATCGCTTTTAAAGGTTAGAAATCGACCCCATATGATTTAATCACGATTTGTATGCCTTTATTTGGATTTTATATCAAGAAAATTATTTTACCATGCTTCTGTGATGTATAAAATCCTACAATAAACCTTGACTGAAAATATCAGTTATGTTTTATGTAGAGGAAGTATAGGAGAATAGAAGATGAAGAGAAAGTTGTGTTTTATTTCATTAGCTAAATGAACTATTTATAGTAGTTGGTTTACAAGGTTTACTGAGTAAGCTATTCAAATCTTCTTCATTAAGTATTACAAAACTTCCTCAATAAGCTTTACAAGTCTTCCTCGATAAGCTTTACAAGTCTTCCTCGATAAGCTTTACAAGTCTTCCTCGGTAAGATTTGAGAGACTTCCTCGATACACTTTGACAATCACTTTTTTTTATTCAAATATTTTAACACTCCCCCTTGATTGTTAAATGCGAGTTATTGCACAGATTGACTGCCTCGTTAAAACCTTGCAAGGAAAAACCCAGTGGGATAAAAACCTTGACAAAGGAAAAAGAGTACAGCCTCCCCCGGAATAAAATGTCTCACATTTTGACATTTTGATGTAGCAAACTTTTTAACCTCCGCATACCCATATTATTTCTCAGCTTCTCAAATGTTGATATAGGTAGTGACTTTGTAAGTATATCCGCCAGATTATCGCATGAGCGAACTTGTTGAACATCAATATCACCATTTTCTTGAATTTCATGAGTGTAGAATAATTTTGGCAATATGTGTTTTGTTCGATCCCCTTTAATATATCCTTCCTTAAGTTGTTTGATACAAGCCGAGTTATCCTCAAATAAAACTGTAGGACTGTCAGAAATACTTGATAATCCATATGATTCTCGAATATGTTGAATGACCAACCTTAGCCAAATACATTTTTTGCTTGCGTCATGAATTGCTAGTAACTCTGCGTGGTTTGATGAAGTTGCAGCCATAGTCTATTTTATAGACTTCCAAGAGATAGCAGTATCACAATATGTAAATAGGTAACCTGTTTGTGATCGCCCAAAATGAGCATCTGACATGTATCCAGCATCTCCATATCCAACTAGCCGTGATCTTGAATTGTTTGGGAAGAATAGTCCAGGATCGATTGTCCCTCGAAGATATCTGAATATATGTTTTATTCCATCCCAATTCCTTTTAGTAGGTTCAGAACTAAATCTTGCCAACAGGTTCACTGCAAATGCAATATCAGGTCGTGTGTTGTTTGCAAGATACATGATAGCGCCAATTGCACTGAGATATGGAACTTCAGGTCCAAGAGTCTCTTCATCTTGTTTTCTAGGACGGAACGGATCTTTTTCAACCTCGAGTGATCGAACAACCATTGGTGTGGTTAGTGGATGAGTTTTGTCCATGTAGAACCGATCAAGAATCTTTTCAGTGTAGTTTGATTGATTAACAAATATTCCTGAAGATAAGTGATCCACCTGTATACCTAAACGAAATCTTGTCCTTCCAAGATCTTTCATTTCAGACTCATTTTTCAAATAGTTATCAGCATTAGTAATATCTTCAGTAGTATCGATAATATTCAAATCATCTACATATACAACAATAATAACAAAACCAGTTGATGATCGTTTAATAAAAATGCAAGGACACACTTGATTATTAACATATCCATCATTCAATAAGTATTCACTAAGCCTGTTGTACCACATACGACCAGATTATTTCAAACCATACAATGATCGTTGTAATTTAATAGAATATAAATATCGAGGCTTAGTGTCCTCAATATTTAACCCTTCAGGAATTTTCATATAAATATCACTATCAAGTGATCCATATAGGTATGCTGTTACAACGTCCATCAAACGTGTTTCCAGTTTTTCCATACAAGCCATACCCATTAGAAAATGAAAAGTAACTCCATCCATCATAGGAGAGTATGTTTCCTGGTAATCAAAACCAGGTCTTTGAGAGAATCCCTGGGCTACTAGTCGGGCCTTATATCTCACAATTTCATTTCTCTCATTTCATTTCCGTACAAACACCCATCTATTCCCGACAGGGACTACACCAGCTAGTGGTTGGACTGCAGGTCCAAATACATTTCTCTTGCTCAAGGATTGCAATTCTTCTTGAATCATAATTTTCCATTTTGGCCAATCATCTCGGTGTCAACACTCTTCCACACTTTGTGGTTCAGGATCGGAGTTCATAATAATATCAAATGCCACGGAAAAAGCATATACATCATCAACCTCAATACTCCCACGATCCAGTAATTTCGCGTTATGGACATAATTCATTGAGAACTCATAATTTTCAGGTACCTTTGCTTCTGTGGAAGCATTTTCCACTTCTGGGGCATGTACCACTTCTGGGGCAACATTCTCTTCTGGAGGCAATCCCACGTCTGGGAGTTTTGTTACAGCCACTTTAGGGGCTTGAACCTCTTTAGGAGGAAATTCTACTTCTGGGGTATATTCTGAAACTTTTGCCACTTCTGGGGAAATTCCAATCAATTTTCGTTTTCGTGGTACAATATCTTTTGCACCAATAGGTCTACCATGCTTCTGGTGTGGCTTTGAATCACCAATGAATTCTTCAGGAATTAATTTCTTAGTAGGGATTTCAACCCGTGTCGGAGCATTAACAGCAGGTATATGCAACCTTATAATATGTCTAGAGTCACTAAAGGCATCCGACATTTGATTAGCAATATTTTGCATATGAATAATTCTTTGAACTTCATATTCACATTGATTAGTATGTGAATCAATAGAATTTAATCCTGATGCATTCCATGATATTTTGAAATTTAATTTATGCAAATCATTATCTCCTCTAATTTAGGAAACATGGATTCATCAAAATGACAATCGGCATAGCGAGCAGTAAAAACATCACCAGTTAATGGTTCCGGATATCTTATAATAGATGGAGAATCAAAACCAACATATATACCAATTCTTCTTTGAGGTCCCATTTTATTTCTTTGTAGTGGTGATATAGGAACATACACAGCACAACCAAATACTTTTAAATGGATATATTAGGTACTTGACCAAGAACTAATTCTTGAGGGATTTTTGTGGTAAGCAGAAGGCCTTATTCTAATTATATTTGCAGCATGAAGTATTGCATGACCCCAAACAGATATAGGTAACTTTGCCCTTAGGAGTAAGGGACGGGCAATAAGTTGAAGTCTTTTAATTAAGGATTCTGCTAAACCATTTTGTGTATGTACGTGAGCCACCGGGTGTTCGACTGAGATTCCTACTGACATACAATATTCATTAAAAGTTGCAGATGTAAATTCAGCAACATTATCTAGTCGGATTGATTTAATGGGATGATCAGGAAATTGAGCTCGGAGTTTAATTATTTGGGCAAGTAATTTGGCAAAGGCTGTATTTCAGGTTGTAAGTAGACATACATGAGACCATCAAGTTGACGCATCAATTAAAACCATAAATACCTAAATGGGCCAGAAGATGGATGAATAGGACCATAAATGTCACCTTGAATTCTTTCTAAGAATTTCGGGGACTCGGTTTGAAGCTTAACTGGGGATGGTCGGACAATCAGTTTTCCTAAGGAACATGCTAAATAATGAAGTTCATCTTGGGATATTATCTTTTGAGTTTTAAGAGGATGTCCCACAGAATTTTCAACGATATGACGCATCATAGATACTCCTGGATGACGGAGTCTTTCGTGCCAAAGGGAAAGTAGTTTTGGATCTATGACTTTGGGGATGTTGACACTATGAGATTCAAGAACTCGTATACTCGTAACATATAATCCTGAAGAAACCGAGTGGAATTTTTCTAGGACCCTTTTATTGTCAACGGTGTTTGAGGTGATGAGAAGGTATTCTTTTTCATTCTCATTAGTAGTTTCAACTTGAAACCCGTTAAGACGGATATCTTTAAAACTCGGTAGGTTTCTAGTTGACTTGCTAGAGTATAGAGCCTCTTATATGTGTATGTGTGTCTTATTTGGTAGAAGAAAACTAGCTTTCCCAAAACCTTATATTATATTTGATGTACCCGATACCGTCCAGACATGTGAGTTGGTTTTAGTCAACTGTGAGAAGTATTTTTGACTCTGTAAAATAGTGTGTGTGGTTGCGCAGTCAACAATGCATATATCTTCCATCTCTATACATATATAAACGAAAAACATCTTTATTAAAAACACACCGGGTACATAGAACAACAACATGAAACAAGTACATAAAATGAGTACATAAGTAAAACACAAAGAAAATAAGTAAAGCAAGACAATACATATGAAGTCTAGTCCTCTAAACCATAATAAAGATTAGCACAAGTGTCTATTTCATTTGAGGCCTTATTGACTGGTTCATTAACTAGATTATAATTAGCGAAGTTGGTTTATACTCTATTTCCATTATTCCTTTTGGATGACTCGTAGAGATCCACAAGATGTTTGGGTGTGCGACAAGTACGTTGCCAGTGCCCCTCAGATCCGCACCTATGACAGATGCCTTGGTTCTCTCCTTCTTAGGGTGCCTTTCTTTTATTTAGCACTTCACGTTGCCATTTCTGGCGGCCAGAGTTGTAACCATCACGTTGCCACTTCAGGTGGCCAGAATGATATTGATTGTGAAACTGACCACGAAAATTTCCACGTCCACGGTTTCGTCCATAACCCCGTCCTCCTCTATGCCCTTTCCCACGTTCATTCTTCAGGAATGACGTGTTATGTACTTCTGGTAACTGGGCAGAGCCTGTGGGACGTATCAGATGATTTTTCAGTAGCAACTCATTATTCTTTTCAGCCACAAGAAGGAGAGATATCAACTGCCCATATTTCTGAAAATTACGCTCCCTATATTGTTGAGTCAGGATCATAGTGTTGGGGTGAAAGGTTGAGAGGGTCTTTTCAATCATTTCAGCATCAGTAAAATTTTCACCACATAAAATTAATTTTGAGCTTATCTTGAAAAGAGCATAATTATATTTAGCTACAGATTTGAAATCTTGTAACCTCAAATTAATCCAGTCATATCGGGCCGATGGCAAGTGAACAAGTTTCTGGTGATCAAATCTATCCTTGAGATTATTCCAAAGGGTGAGTGGATTTTTGATAGTGAGGTATTCAGATTTTAGATCTTCGTGGATGTGATGCCTAAGAAAGATAATCGCTTTTGCATTTTGTTCAATAGTTTGAGATTTTTTCCGGGTCAATAGTATCTTTTAGGCCATTAGCACTAAGGTGTAATTCCGCATCAAGGACCCATGACAAATAATTATTTCCCGAAACATCCAAGGCAACAAACTCTAATTTTGCAAGATTCGTATCAAAAATCACCACCGGAAAAACAAAAATCATCACAAGAAAACGAAAAATCACCGCCGGTACCGAAAATCACCGCACTCGGCCACTATTTTTGTCAACCGGATCCGGCCACCATCTTGTTAATCAAGTCGGACCATCAACATCGTTACGAAAATCACCACGAGCACTGTGTGATAGCCTTTCAAACAGAAATCATTAACTATAACTCATAATATACTAATTACTACGTGTAGAGAAAGAGAGAGGTGTGGAAGAGAAAAAGGTAATAAAAAAAGAAAATTTAAGAGAAAATGAAAACGAAGGGAGGAAGATGTAGAAAATGGAGGAAACCCGACGGGGATTGCGGTGGAGAAAGGGGTTATGGCGGTAGTGGGGTTGATGGTGTTGGTAGCTAGTGGATAGATTTAAGGGTGAAGTTTTGGATTTGGGTGAGGCGTCAGGGTTGAGGATACACTAAACATGTAAGTGAGGTAGGTGGATAGTGGAGTTTTTAATTTTTATTTTAACGGTGTTTCAATTTGACCATCACCCTATATATACATATATATATAATGTCTTAATATTAATGATAATTATTGTGTATCAACATATTTCGGTTAGTTTTCTCGGTTATTCGGTTAACCGCGGTTAATAACCAAATAACTGAAAAACCAAATAGTAAAAACAGTGCTATTGAAAATCGAACCGAATTATAAAATTTGGTTAATCGAACCCAAATTATTTCGATCGGTTTTCGGTTAACCGATTGCACACTTGCATATATATAAATCATCCTAGGTCTCCGCTTCTCCTTCAGTTAAATGATCATTCCATTTTCATGAACAAAACATGTAACAAAATTGTAGAAAAAAATAGTACATTCATTCTCTTTTGTCCTTATTAATTTCCCTTCAATAAAATCCAATTTTTTGGGTGTTTGTGTGTCTCTCCTTTTGGAGTGTGTGTTTTGTCTCTCCTTTTGGAGTGCTTTGTTATGTTTTTGTTTAATTATGGTTGGGTTTATTTCGTGTTGAATCGGTTGAGAACGAGTTTATTGATGTTCTTGGTGATCTGCAAAGCCTGCGTCAAATCTGGAGCGGTGTTGATTATAGTAAGAGCTCACCTTTCACAACCAAAGATTGTTCATCTTTCACGTGTTTACACTTTCGGCATGTCTATAGCTGGTATCCGGCATGCAGATAGCTGGGGTGTTTTCGGCATGTCTATAGCCGGTGTCCAGCAAGTAGATAGCTGTGGTGTCGTTTCTCCAATCTCAGTGATTGGTGGTTTTGAACATTGGGCTAACAATGGTTTTTATGTGATATAGTCAATTGCGATGTTACTATTTTCAGAGATGTTGGTACAATTTAGATTGCTCCGGATGTCTTTGATTTCATTTTTGATTTCAAGAATTTTTAAATTCTATGTGTTAAACGATCAGGAAACAAATCATCTAATTATTTTTAGTATGATATTTGTTTTACCACCCGGTTGTATCGACAGTTAGGGGTTTGTCCCGACTGTATTATATTGAAGTTAATGAAAGTTTTCTGCATTTGTCAAAAAAAAAAAAAAAATTTTAAAAAAAAAGGGAAAGAACTGGTAACAGAATTTGCACAACACATTTATATCTCATTTACAGAAATAAACACCTAATACATTATGCAGCATGTTATTCAGCCTCTATATTCTTCAGCATCGTTAACAGGTAACATTTCTAGATGTTGAGAAACCGGGCACTGATGGGATCAGTACAAAACATATGCATCCAACAGATCCCTAGACATGTACAGTGGCTTATTAGGATCTACAGTTCCACTTACCAGCCTTCCGTCGACCCCTCTTTCTTCTATTATTTTGGGATGTGAGCTTTGACAGGGAACGTATTTTTGAAGTAGGCTGATCATCTGCGGGAACAGGAACTGAGGGAACAGTGTTGGCCTGCTCTTCCTTTGATGTCCCAAGCTTCTCAGTGGGTGGAATCTCAACTTTCACCTTGTTATTCAGATCTTTTGCAGTGCTATTATATGTTAAATGTCCATTCCCCTCCTATCCATATACATGTAGAAACAGTTAAAACAAAAGATAAATAATCATTAAAGAACAAAAAAAGATTCCAAAAGAAAGGTAACTTAACAGAAAAATAGATGTAAAAACTATTTACATTAAACTTTTAAACACGTTCGAGAGTCTATTCATGTCATGAGAATAAAAATCAAAACAAAGCATGTTGCTGCTTATTAACAACCAAAAAAAATCTGCTAAAGGATAGACAGGTATAAAGACCAAATCAATATGTTTCTGTGTACTTGAAAGATGTGATACTTAAGTACATTTGATTACTGACACACAAAGTTAAAAGATATATCTACACAATAATATAACCCAAATAAATTAGTTGCAACTTGCAAGTTGTTCATCACTTGCATGTATTGAGACACCATCTTTACATTCAATAATGTGATTGAACCTTTTCACCAATAATCAGCGATTACTACCGATCACAAATTTACATCCAACAATGTGATTTGTCAGTCACCAATACTCAGAAATTAGTACAATGACAAAATATCTATTTAATCAATCAAGCAGTGCACTAAGGAGAAGTGGGACAACATATCTACACCCAGACTCCTACTACAAATTATAGAATGTGAAGTACGGAAGCATCAGGTACTAGCCTAACAATATATATAACCGAGTGCCATATTTGCTCTTATAGCTACAAAGACGGAGGGAAGTAGAAACCAAAATGAGATCTAACTAACTTGGCAACTTACATTTTCACATGGTTTGGGGTTATGGCGCTCATCGTTGCATTTAATCATATCAGCAAGATAAGCCGGCTCTCCATGAGTTGATATAGCACTTCCGGACATACCACATTTGGGCATAAGCTGAGATGCAACACTTGATGATCGTACCGGTTTTTTCCCCTCACTCGTAGAAGCATTACTTTGGGGAAAGCCAGTTAATGCATTACATAACTTCAACATATCAGCAGAATTGATCTCTGTAGTGTTTTCACTCTGTAACATTTTAAATCTGGTCTTGAGACCACTAAGATGTGACTGTAAGACTTCAATATTCCAAAGTATTTGTTCCCAGGAATTATCTTCATTTCTGAAATCGAGAGATGCTGACTCATCACTAGGCCCAAGCATCAAGCCAACATTGATTTTCTTGTCCATTGAAATACCTTATCGAGTAAGGTGCAAAGAAAATTATCAAATGCTTAAAGAGAGCAGCTCAGGAAAAATATATTTGTTAAATTTTTTCATCAATAATTGCAAGTTTTCCAAACATAGTTCCGTGAAAAGTAATGAACAAACATTTACTCTTCGTAGAGTGGTTTTGGTTAGTCGCGAAAACTCATCATAGATTTCTAGAGTGTAAATTAAGTGTACTATAAAACTGAAAGTTTAACATATGCTAGTAATAAACAAGTGTACTTGTAAGTTATAATTTACTGATGGATTTTGGGTGATTTGTGTTATCTTAGGTCAGCTTGAACAAAGATAATTCTTCATTCAATTGGGTCCTATCATAAAATTACTAATTATATCCTATATATAACTGAAGTACAAGGGTTAAGGTGGTGTGGATAATTACTAATTATATCCTATATATAACTACCGTGCATGGGTTAAGGTGGTGTGGTATGGTCATGTCGTCACCATGTTCCGCAAAACAACAAATGAAATACTTAGCAAAGAAAAAACTAAAAATGAAATTATCAAAGGAAAACTAGAAAAAATAATATGCATACACTACAACTATAATACAAATTAAGATTAAAATACAGCCAACCAAAAGACATTCAATAAATATTTGATATTAAATTTTAAAACACAAATTTTAAATACTAGAAAAATCCAAACCAACAAGATACTATCAAAATATCAAGCTCTAATTCGTATGATGTGCGGTTTATGCAAGTCAGTAAGCCACAAATTTTTCTTGTGCAAGTTGTATAAACTTTGATAAAAAAAATATTTTGATTTGAGAAAAACATAAAATTATATAGTATCGCCATAATACACTACTTCTTCATTAGAAAAAACATATAATTTCTACTATTAGTTTTTGTATATGGTGAGCGAGCGAGCGAGTGTCTGTTATTTTTTTTAATTGCAAGCCTCACTTCGACTCCACTCAAATAGGCATACTATCAACCTTCAACACATATATCCTTTTGAAATCAGAGAAAGTATCCAAAACTAGACGATGAAAAATCACATAAATAACAAACAAACACATTCATGATCATATGACGTAATTGACACTACATAGAGTTAGTATAAGCCTATAAGGTTTCAATTGTTAATGTCATAATAAAATATTCAAAATTTATTATAATTATTAAAAGATGAAAAGTATAAATGATGATTTGATGATTACACGGTTTTTCTTTTTGCTAAGCGATATTTGTTTTTAAATGTTAAGCTGCAGAAACAACAAAAGCAAACGCAGGAAAGTTTAGCTTGCTCACCTAGAGTTTCCCAATTATTTATAGAGGCAATATTGGTGCTAGTCCTCCTACTCCCTGCAATATAAAATCGATCAGATTTAAACATTAAGACGGAGAAGGAACATATTAATATTAACAATATGGGTTGGTGGATGAAAGATAGAGAAACTTTGATGATATAGAAAGCTCTACCAATATAAGAGAACAAGTTATGTTTTTCCATGTATGCTGCTGTGTCAGTTGAATCCTCCAACCTTTTTCTTTTTCTTCGCTCCATGAAATTTTCTCTTCGTATGGCGCCAGAAATTGATGGCGACTTTGCACCAGTTTCATTAACCGTCAAGTCCTCTGAAGTTTGCTGATTCCTTCTGCTAATTGCCTCAGCTTGCAAGTCATACTTTGAAGCTTGGTACAGTAGTCTCCTAATTTGCAGTTCGGCCCATCTACACCTCCACATATAAGGCTGTATAAATGTTCTCCAGTGAGATGTCAATTTCTTCTTCCTAAAAAAGCATCAAGATGATTAAGTCACTTGTTCAAGGAAAATAAATATCAAATCTGAGCATGTATGAGCAAACAGGAAGGTTAAGAAAAGTGCATTTACTAGAAAACAGAGTGACAGTTCTTAAACCTAGGAAGCACACAGTTGGCAGCTTCCATCTGTGTTCGTGCTTCCTAATCTTAAACTTTATTAAAGAGTTGCTGCACTCATAAAATTCTAAATATAGAGGAATAAAGTTTTCACGCATAATTTTAGTATGATCAAGCGGGTGCTCAAGTTTTGAGTTTTAGAACCAATTGCCAAAATTTACGTCTACTGGTACTTGTTTGCCCTGGCTTCGCCCGGGGTTTATAAATTAAAAAAATATAGGAATTTTATGGTTAGTCCATTCATTAACTTCAAGGTAAGATGTATTTTAACATAATATTTTATTTAATTTGATTATATAAGATGTATTAAAAAATCTAATGATGTTTAAAAAATAATAATTTAGTTTACAGATTGTATATTTTATACTAAAGAACTATAAGAGTGTTATTGTATTTTACTGTAAATTTGTATATAAAAATATAAAAAAAAAAGTATAGAAATGAACGGGACAGAGGAAGTATTGGGAGAAATTAGTGAAAATAGTTGATTTTTATATTGTTAATCTTTTACTATTTTTGGTAACTTTTGAAATGTAAATTGAATGGGACATCCAAAAAAGGAAAGTGTATAGAAATGAACGAGACAGAGGAAGTAGAAAACAACCAGCGGACACTGGTACTAAACTTCGGTAATTCTAAAATTAAAAACTATAAAAAGTAGTATACAAATAATTGGGCTAACATCGACCAGGAGAGAGGAGAGACAGAGGAGAAGGTAGAAGGGTGAAGAATGTTGGGAAACCAAATAGCTAACCATGAATAAAGTTGCCAGTTTGCTATACAAATAAGAGTTGATGGAACTACTGAACTAGCAATCAATCCACCCAGGAAGATAGATACAGCATGTGAAGAATTACGTACATGTCTCCAGAGAGTATTTTTCATATGGTGTGACTACAGAATTAAAGCAATCACAAACCATGACTTTACAAACGAATAGCTAGATAGTCAATAACAAATTTTGACAGTGTAGGACTAATTACACAAAATTAGCATATTCTCAATCAATGTACTGGGCAAAAGTAAATAATTACAACTTTTAATTATTAAGCGGTGAATTATTATAAAAAAATTATATGCATAACATTGTAAAACTTGAAACGGGAAAAAAACATACACTGTTAGAGTCAAAAGAAATCATCCCCTGCTTCGCATAATAAAACTGTGAATATAGTTTACGTTACTCGAATATTTTTGTATAGGGTGATTGTAAAGAAAATGTATTCAAAGTTTTCTTGGTCACTAAGATGCAACATGTTTTACTGTTATTGTTTACAATATAGAGTAGACAGTTTTGACAAGTAATAATGAGCTAGGTACGGAATTGACATCTAGATAAATTTATAACACATTATGGTAAAATACCTATTGTCCTAGACAAGTAACAAAGTTATCATAAAAAACCTTAAACTACATTCAGACGTTTTTGATTTAAAACTAGGCACAAACGAGATCAATAGGCTATATAGGCTTTATAGAACGGAAATAGATTCGAATATTGTTCCAAAGCAGATAGAAAAAATATACTGTGACCTAGCCTGGAATAGGTTCCAAGATTGTTTCAATTCAGATAAAAACAAATTATATTGTAACCCAACCTATTTGAGACTCTGGCTTCTGCACAAAAAAGAAAAAAGAACAAGAATAAAAAACAATTACATTTTTTTTAGAAAATATATGTACAAGTGTAGAACAATTATTATACCTCATTCGATAGTGTTCGCTTAATCCATTGTCAAGTAGTTTCGACATAACTTCAGAATCGCTCAAAGAATCGTCATCCCCATCTCCCGGCACAGTAGTACCAAAAGAGCTTGAATTCTCAGTTATGTCCTGCGATGCATCTCCTTCTTGAGGATTGCCTCTTAGATGTGCACATTCCGTTTCATTAACCCCAGACTTCTCAACCAAGTTATCTTGCTCAGCTTGTTCATGCATTGGAGATTCCAAGTCAAAAATGTCATCCTGGAAATTACTAGCACAGATCATATTCTTAGCTACTGGTTCTCTAAAAGCCCCTCCTTCCTTCTCACCATCCAAACCAACCATGTCGTTTAATCTTCCTTTAATCTCCACATCAGGACCCATAATGCAACTCATTCCATCCGTCTCATTTGCAAATCCAAAGCATTAGAGTGTTTCACACCTGCAAAAAGACTCAACAAATTCATCCACTAAACTCTGATGAAGAAAGACGACACCAATACAACAACACTCTAACAAGAAGCAACATAAATATAATCTCGTAGCTTTTTTATTCTATTCTAAAATTTCAACCCGGCAGCGCAGTATATGTCCACTTAAAGCAATTGAATTGTCACCTACAACTACACTAATATTCTTTATCGGGAACTTGTTTTGTAAATTGTAAAATTGTATCTCCGTACTCAAATCATTCAATGCATATCAAACTTGTTATAAAAAGTCATCTAACATATTTATAGACAAAACCAGAGACCAAAATTATATCGAAAGTCGAATAAACTGAACATTATTACACAAAACGAAAGATCGAACTTATCGAAAATTGAGTTAACTAAACATTAATAGACAAAACGATAGATCAAACTTATATCGAAAATAGAATGACCTAAACAGCTTCTAATCAAATTCCTAATAGCAAAATTACATAAAGTGATATATATAAACGTAATTGACTTGAATTAACAATCATGATCACGGATATATAAATTAATTGAGCATGGCAATTTATAGATATACATAATATATACTTACAGAATTAGCGGAATGGACTGCAAAGCGATGAAATTGAGTATTGTTTTCAACCTCGCGATCTCAATTCAAAAGTTAATTTTGGGATTTTCACAGTATGTCATTAACTCGGACGTGTATTTATTTTTGTATTTTCTTTTTGTTTATTTTACAAGAGTCATCCGTTGATACGAACGAGAGATTGTAATTAGACGGGGCCCGCCCAATTACAAATTTATTGTGGCGTGTTTGGATAACCATGTTTCATATTAGAAATGTTGGATTTGAATTTGAATCACGTTTTTTTATTTGGATAGATAAGAAATTTGAGCCTTGATTTGGCCCATACTATGTGTGTGACCATTAAAATATAGTAACGCTAGAAATCTTAAAATTTTGTATCAAAATTTATTTTAAATAATACGTGGCGAATTATAATTTGTGGACCCATATGTATGTATGATAGGCCTGTCTTTTTAAAAATTATTATCAATTAATTTGTTGTAATTAATTATTTGGAACAAATTTCTCGGACCTCTGTCATCTCACTTAAAATAAGTGATAAAAACTTATCTATTATCATCTTATGTTTTGATTCGATTCTCGTTTATTCCGAATTTTGTACTGGGTAGATTAATTCCTTATTTCTACATTTTAGCACATAACATTTCAATCTCATCTTCTCGTAGGTGCGAATATGATCGTTATATTATGGGTCCAAAACTGTGCACCATCAGTGTGACTATAATTATTAGATTCACGTGGGGGAAGCCCTTTGGTATCTTGAAATATATCAAAAAATCAACAAGTAAAAAATATTAATTTTTTATTGATAATATTGTGTGTACTTCCTGAATCAATCAACCATGATTAATATTGGATTACTATTTATCCTTACTTGTAATTGCATAGGCTAAAAAATTCTTTGTATTAGTAATTGCATTAAGTGATATCTCAGATTATAAAAGTTAAAATTATATTTCAGATCCCTTTTGTTCATCGATCAAAAGTGTTAGGTCACACACACTGTAGAGGGGTGAATACAGTGTATAATACAATCAAATCGAACTTTAATATCTTAAGTAACAGAAAACAAACTTTATTGAAACAATAAACTCTGTTACAGTATGGAACTGTTACCTCTCAGTGATGAACAAATATCACGAGAGCTGCTAGGGTTACAATGAATAATCTTCTTGAATATGATAACACTTATAGTGTAAACCCTATGTCTGTGTTTATATACTACACAGTTACAAGATAATCGCTAATTGATATGGAATATAATTCTGCTTCCTAAAATATATCAATCAGATATCTTTTCTTCCAAGTATTCCATTCTTCACGGAACTCCTTCTTCATGCATATCTCTTCTTATGTTTATCTCGATCTTCTTTCCTTTAATCAGCTACTGTCCTTATCTGAACGTCCTTCAGCACTTAAGTTCTGATATCTAACTTCTGATGATTATCTCCTGATAATATAAGTACTGATATCCTTAAGTCCTGACTTCCAGTATAAGTACTGATTAATGGTTAAGTACTGATTCGTCCTGTTAAGTAAGATCTGAAATCTAAACATAAATCATATTAGTCATGACATTATCAAATATATCTAACAATCTCCCCCAACTTGTAAATTAGCATAATATACAAGTTTAACAGATATTTGATGATGTCAAAAATATTAAGTACAAATGCATGAGAATTAGACTAGATAACTACAACTTACAGTCCTTAAAGCTTTACCAATATTTAACTTCTGATAACAACTTCAGTCTATACAAATATCAAAATTTAAGTAGTTGTAGATCTTTGACTTGGCTTCATTATCTGATCTCTCTGATGTCAGGAGTTGTTCTGAGATAGTTCTTCAACAAACATCTCTCAGCATATCTAAGTTCATCAATCATTCTCCTTTTGGCATCTTTAAGCTCTGCAGTATCTTCACCAATTTGAAAGATTGCAGCTCTGAGATCATTGATCTTTGCTTTTCTTATATCCTGATCCAGTCTGATCAAATAAGCTTTATCAGACTCAAGATTGAATTCCACAGCCCTGTACCCTAGAAAGGTAGTTACAATTTGAGCAGAATTGGGCTTCATTTCAACTATATCACCCTTGTGATCTCTGTACTTTGGAACGTATGTGCTGTCAGACTTAACAGAATAAAGCCTTTTCTGTCTCTGAATCTGATCCTTCAAATAGTTTGCAGCAGTCCCTGTCAATCTGTCATCCACTTGAAGTAAGAATAGTACATGCTCCAATTCTTCAAAATACTTCAATGGAATGGCATTTTGTCTTATATGATAAACCCTACCATCTGTCATGAAATACAACAAGATGTATTCTTTCAAGTAGGTATGGTAAACCATTTGTACAGATTCTAGTTGATTCAATCTCTCAGGAGTTGCTCCAATACCTGGTTCACTCAAGGAAGTTGGATCATTGGTAGTGTTATGTATTCTTCTTTCATTAGCACTTCCCAATCCAGTTTTATCTCTTGCTTCCTTTCCAGTAACTACTCTAGCTTCAAAACCACTTGCAGTAGTCTTCAAAGATTGAGTCTGTTTTGCTTTAGTGAATCCTGGTAGGAGTGTCTTTGGTCTATCTTCTGATATCAAGTTAACTTGAGCTATGTCAGAGGTTACTTGCTTCTTCTGAGTATCAGAACTTACAATTTCTTGACTCTGAACAACTTGAGTCATGTCAGAGGTTGTTTTAAGAACTTTTCTTGAAGTCAGAGCAAGATCATCATTTTCATCAGTAATTTATTCATTCTCAGGAGGCACATAAACCTTGATAGGTTCACCAAACTTTTCTTTACCCTTGGATCTTGGATCTATCTGCGGTTGTGATTTAGCCAATGTTGCTTCAGTATGTATCCTTTCTTTGATCACAATGCCTTTGAGTTTTGGAAGTGGCTTTTTACCAGAAGCTTCAGATTTAGATGCAACTTTCTCTGATTTAAGTCTGGCTTCTTCTTCCATTAAACTCTCGAAGTCCATTCCTGGATTTTCCTGAAGAAATAATTGTCTTGACATTTCCTCATCAAGATCTAAAAGTTCATCAGAACTTATCCTTTTACCAGTAGCAGAACTTATTCTTTTCCCAGTATCAGAACTTGTCCTGTGACTTGTGATTTCAGCTTGTCTTGATATGAATCCTCTACCTTGACTATGACCTCTACCCATTCCAAAGCTTCCTCGATCATCTTTTCCATCATCCTTACCTTTCAGTGTCTTGTCAGTCTTGCATTTGGACTTAATTACTTTCTCCCCCTTTTTGGCATCAGCAGGTAATAGAAGAGAGACAGGAAATTCCACTGAAGATTGGATTTCATTAAGTTGTGATTGCTGAGAAGCTTGATTTTTCAGAATATCACCAATCTGAGCTTGTTGATGGTCTTGAGTCTTCTCAATAGAAGCAATCCTGTCAAAGGTAGGTTGGAAGAACTTTTTCTTATCAATTTTCCAAACTTCTCCTTGCTTAATAAACTCTTCCTGAATCTTGTGTAGCTCTGCACGAGTAGTTGAATGAAGACCTTGTAGATGTTTAGTACTCAATGCAGTGACTCTAAGCTGGGTTTTGAAATCATCAGAATTTAACATTTCATCAGCTTTAGTCAAGTGCTCAGCAAGATGAATATCATTTGGAACACATGAAACTGAGTTCCATTCCTTAGTCCACTCCCGTCCTGCAGGAGTTTCACTCCAAGGCACTGGTGCTTCTCGGGTAACAAACTTCTTAATAAGTTCAGACTTAAGAATAGTTTGTTGAGGAGCATGTCTTGAAGGACCTGCTGCCTCAGCATCTGCAGTTGGAGCAGCATCACCAGTATCTCCAGCATTTGCAGTATCAGAACTTAAAGAATCAGTATCTTCTGATAAGACAATAGTATGTGTAGCAATGGAGGCTTCAGCATCCTCTAATTGCTAATCTGGTTCTAAGTTCTGATCAACAGCCATATCCTGATGCTTACCTAAAGTCTGATCATCAGCATCATGATGCAGAGAAGGTGTTGTAGATAACTCTAGAGTTTGAACAACATCAGTAACAGGTGTTGTTGAAGGATTAGTTTCTGTTGGAGCTTCTAAGAGAATTACTTCAGGCACAACCAAGTTTTGAACATCAATATCAGCACTTGTGCCTGGATCAACAGGAGACACAGATGGTGTGTTAGCCTTTTCAGAAACAGCTTCCTTAGATGGAGTTGATGGAGAAGAAATGACTGTAGCAAATTCCTTGTCTTGTGAGATCAGAGATTCTTATCCCTTTCCTTAGCTACTTCCTCTTCATCATCTGAAACTGGCCTTTTTGCCCTCTGTTTCTTGTATCTCTTTGTTGATTTGGATTCCTTGGGAGTTTCAGGAACTGTCATTCTTCTAAGCCTTTTGAGAAGCCTAGATCCCCCAATTCTAGAATCCTTCTCAGAAGTCTCTTTCTCAGCTTCACTTACAACAGGTTCTGAAGAAGGAACCTGGTCCTCAGTATCAGATTCATCTCTCAAGGCAATCCTCCTTCTCTTTTGAGGTGTTTGAGGAACAGTCTTTGTCCTCTTTGGCTTGGAGGATGAAGGCTTCACAGTAGGTGCTGAGGATGAGGGTTGAACAGTCTGTGAAGTGGAGAGATAGGATTTGAGATATTTCCTGAGGGTAGGTTGAGTAGAATGAGTGGTAGGTGCTGAGGATGATGGTTTTTGAGTGTTTGTTGTTGGTTGGACATCAGAGTAAACAGATCTATAAGTATCAGGATCAGCATTTACTAGGATCTGTTTTACAGACTGAGGAATCTGTAATGGTCTAACCACTGATTTCTTAGTGTCAGCATTTACCAGGTCATTAAAGTAGCTTTTTGCAACTTTAAAAGGTGGGGTTGAGGAACTGACTAATTGAGGTTCATCAGTACAAAAAGTATAAATAAGTTGACAGAATCTAGCAAAATAGACAACATTTCTATCCTCTGTCATCCTATCCCCAATAAAACCAATTATACCAGTTGCAAAATCAAAATGAGTTTGATTTATAATAGCATACCCGATGTGCTGACTCAGAATTGGGATAGCATCAAAATTCAAACATTTGTTCCCAAAAGCTTTAGTGATGCAGTCGAAGAAGAAGCTCCATTCTCTTCTGATATGAGCCCGTTTCAACTGCCCAAGTTTTGCCAAACTCTTTTCATACCCCAAATTTGCCATTAACTCCTATAGAGCTGATTCTTCTGGAATTGAAAAGGTACAACCTTCTGGGAGATGTAGAGCCTTACGTATTGTACCAGGAGTGACTGCATAAGAAGAATCACCCACTTCGAAAACAATACTAGGAGTGCCATGTCTACCACCATCATCAAAGTGCCCAGTCCGCGAAAACGTCAGAACTTGTTGGCTCGAAAAGACTGAAGGCTGGGTTAATGCATACCCAATCTCACTGTGTGCAAGAAGATCTTGCACAAAATGCAATTCAGATGGAGCTTCAGCATGATCAAGAATTGCAGCATAGTTTTTTGGAACAAACTTAGCTCCATCAATGATTAAATCCTTAGGTGCCATGTGAAAAATTGAGATTTAAAAGTGCCTGTTAGGTGTTTGATAAAATGTCTGTATGAAAAACCAACGTGAGAAGAAGAGAGAAAGAGAGAGTAAAAGCAAGTAGAGAGAAAAAGTATGAAGGAAATAAAAGATTAAAGAAATCCTCTCTCTATCGTACTTATACTCTAAAAACAATGTTACCGTTGGACACCTGTCAGACATGCAGTAATAACGGATAGTTACTGGGCGCGAGAAAACAGTAATCATTACTTACCCACTTGCCTGTTTTCAAGGAAAAACCGTTCCACTTACCCAGATATTCCATTAATCAAGGTGAAACAGTTTTAATTCAAAATTGAAACCGTTTCCACTGATTTAATTATTTTTCACTGCATCATTAATATTCTGAAAATAAATCAAGTGAAAATGACCAAGATAAATCAGATGAGTAAGTGCTGATAAAGAAAAATCAGAACTTAAATTAAAACAGAATTTATATGGTCATCAGAATATGAATAATTATCAGGATTTATCAATGCATTACAAAATAACTTAGAGACAAAATCTTGAAACAAAAACAAATTTCATTAATATATCAAGAGAATACATTCATGAAATTGAAATTACATCAGTACTTATACAGGATTTCCCTAAGCTACTAAACCTAACATCAACAGCCTTTGTCCTAGCTGAAGAAGCAGGGCAAGGCTGATGATGAAAAAAAACAGGAAGAAGAAAATAAATCATTTCTTCTTCCTACTCTCGACAAAGAGAATGACGAGTCGGATGATTCACTCTTGCTGGTGGAGAGCATCCAGCCTTTCCTCCTCCAATCGCTCCAGATGGCGATGGTAATCCATATAGAAGAACAGGAGGTGGGTCAGTACCTCCTATGGGACAGAGTCCCATATCTCCTCAGGAATGGCCGTGACGTGCCATTCCTGCTGCCAATCAGCACAGCTTAGCTCCATATTAAATGTTTGGTAATTCAAAAACATATTGTATCTGACCATTGTGTTTTTGAAAGAAAAAGTATGAAGGTAAGTTTGTGAGAAATAATTTGATGGGAAGGCTGATGTGAAGTGGTTGCTTATATAGGCAAGTGAATGTCAGGAGACGCAAAGGAATTTAATGTTGACAGGTAGAATTAATTCTACTTCGTCTCCCCAGACTTGGAAAAAGAATAACATTCATTGGAAAGAGAAAACATGGTTTAATGCGCACAAGAAACAAGTAAAAGTAGACTGTTCAAGTACGAATACCATTAACCCTAACCATAGTGACTATTAATCTTCCACTTCAACATATTCTAGTTTGAACCGAGACTGTTATCAAATTTTATCCACAGATAAGTCAAGTAAAGAATTTAGACTGTAATATCAGAACTTAGACTTATATCAGAACTTAACAGTCATCAGAACATAATTTCTTAACTCGAAAAAGGAATACTTATCTGAGTAAATCCTCATACAAGTTCTGAGTTATACTCTTCAGAACTTAATCTTCAGAATATGCAACCAGAACTTGTCCTCAGAATTAGTGCAAAGTGACACAATGACTGTTTATCTAAAACAACATAGACCACCACAGTAATTTTCATCATTCAGATGGAGTGATTAGTGTGTGCATCAAGCTAAATAGCAGACAAAGAGTAAAGTCTGATTCACTTCAGTACATCTTAGAAATAAGGCATAACTAAAATTTTGCTAAAGAGCTGTCATTATCCTGAAACCTACTGATGAATGAGTTCATGCTTGAGTCCACCTCAACTGTTTTGTGCTAATTTTATGCATCTTTTTAAATTCTATTTTACAGTGGCTTCTCAGTGTAAGTGAGTCACGACTGCTTATCATAATTTATGCTATTATCAGAGTATTTCTCCAGTAATCATAGAGTGTGAAAAGTCACCAAGAAAATATTTTGCTTTTCTAATGCATATTTACTTAATACCAGCAATGCACTTGGGTCGTCCCTTCCACATTTTTACTCTAGATCTCAAAGGAGTACCTGATTTTATTCTTTGATCCTTTTGCTTTTTCTTTTGATAAGTGAGGTTTATCAGCACTTAGTACATTCAGCAGTTTACTAGTATCAGAACTTAACAGATGAGTAGCATTATTCTAATTTGTGACTTAGTAATAAGATAAACAAAGTAAACTCAACTAAGCTCAATTATCAGAATTTGCTTGTGTCATAAGATTTCCACAGAAATAATTACTTCTTACATGGGATCATTTGTTTATTGAAGACTACTAGGTCAGTATCTAGCATAGTTATCCTCATAGGATTGAATAGTTACTTAAACAGACATATCACTTATCAGAGTTTAGAAATATATATCAGACAACAATCAGTACTTAAACGCATATTTCAATTAATCACAGAATTCACAAAGAGATTACATTCTGTAAATACTGATCATAAAGTCTGATGCATCAGAACAAAACTAGGCAGATTTAGAAAAAGAACCTGAAACCATTCCAAGTTCATTTACCAATCTTGTAAAAGTGGCTTCACACAGTGGTTTTGTGAAGATATCTGCTAGTTGTTAATCTGTTGGAACAAAGTGCAATTCCACTGTACCTTCATCCACATGTTCCCTTATGAAGTGGTACCTGATGCTGATGTGCTTTGTCATAGAGAGTTGAACTGGATTACCTGTCATAGCAATAGCACTTTGATTATCACAGTAAATAGGGATTTTGAAATATGTTAACCCATAATCCAGTAACTGATTCTTCATCCAAAGAATCTGTGCACAACAGCTTCCTGCAGCAATATACTCTGCTTCTGCAGTTGATGTGGAAATTGACTTTTGTTTCTTGCTGAACCAAGAAACCAATCTGCCTCCAAGGAATTGGCAGCTTCCACTTGTGCTTTTCCTGTCAATTTTGCAACCTGCAAAATCTGCATCTGAGTAACCTATTAGTTTAAAATCTGATTCTCTAGGATACCACAATCCCAGATCAGCTGTTCCTTTAAGATACTTAAAAATTCTTTTCACAGCTGTTAAGTGAGGTTCTCTTGGATCTGCTTGAAATCTTGCACAAAGACAGGTAGCATACATGATATCAGGTCTACTAGCAGTTAGATAGAGTAGAGAGCCAGTCATACCTCTGTAATCAGTAATATCTACTGATTTACCAGTATCCTTATCCAGTTTTGTTACAGTGGCCATGGGAGTGGATGCACTTGAACAATCTTGCATTCCAAATTTCTTCAGCAAGTTTCTGGTGTACTTAGTTTGACAAATAAAAGAGTCTTCTTCATTATGCTTGACTTGAAGGCCCAGAAAATAGCTAAGTTCCCCCATCATACTCATCTGATAACTTGACTGCATCAGTTTGGCAAACTTCTTGCAAAGTCTGTCATTTGTAGACCCAAAAATGATATCATCAACATAAATCTGGACCAGAAGTAAGTCATTTCCATGGTTGAGGTAGAACAGTGTTTTGTCTATTATTCCTCTGTTGAATCCACTTTCCAGAAGAAACTAAGCTAAAGTCTCATACCATGCTCTAGGAGCTTGCTTAAGTCCATAAAGTGCTTTATCAAGCCTGTAGACATAATCTGAATGTTTGGAATCTACAAAGCCTGGAGGTTGTCCAACAAAGATTCCTTCATCAGCTTTTAGATCAAACTTGGATAGCTGTTCAGGATGAGTCTTGAGAATAAAACACTTGCATCCAAATACATGAAAGTACTTCAGATTTGGATTCTTTTTCTTCACCATCTCATATGGTGTTTTTCCATGCTTGTTAATGAGTGTTGCATTTTGAGTAAAACAAGCAGTCTGCACAGCTTCAGCCCAGAAATAGGTTGGAAGCTTTGCTTCTTCAAGCATTGTACGTGCAGCTTCAATGAGAGTTCTATTCTTCCTTTCAACAACTCCATTTTGCTGTGGAGTTCCAGGAGCAGAAAATTCCTGCTTTATTCCATGGTTTTTGCAGAACTCTTCCATTATCAAATTCTTGAACTCAGTGCCATTATCACTCCTTAAGATTTTCACAGAATCTTTAACCAATTTATCCAGATGTTTGACATGATCAATCAAGATAGATGCAGTTTCACTTTTTGTGTGCAAGAAATACACCCATGTGTATCTGGTGAACTCATCCACTATGACCAACGCATATTTCTTCTTTGCAATAGGCATGACATTCACTGGACCAAATAGATCAACATGTAGTAGATGATAAGGCTCAAGAATTGATGATTAACTTTTGCTCTTAAATGAAGATTTTCTTTGTTTGGCTTTCTGACAAGAATCACAAAGGCCATCAGGAGCAAATACTGACTTTGGCAGTCCTTTCACAAGATCTTTCTTGACCAGTTCATTTATATTATTGAAATTTAAATGAGAGAGTTTCTTGTGCCAATTCCAGCTTTCTTCAATTGATATTCTACTCATCAGACAAATTGCAGAACCATCAGTACTTGTTGAAAGCTTAGCTTCATAAATGTTACCATGCCTGTATCCTTTCAGAACAACTTTGCCTTTAGATTTACTCACAATTTCATAGTGTTCTTCAAAGAAATCAACATGATAACCTCTGTCACAGATTTGACTTATACTCAGTAGATTGTGTTTAAGTCCTGAGACCAGAGCTACTTCTTTAATTATGACATTCCCAAGATTGATATTGCCATATCCCAATGTTTTTCCAATATTGCCATCTCCATAAGAAACACTTGGGCCAGCTTTCTCCACAAAGTCTGATAGCAGGGCCTTATTTCCAGTCATATGTCCTGAACATCCACTGTCCAGAACTAGAATATTTTTCCTGTTGCCCTGCAATCACAAAGACCACTAATTATTAGTTTTAAGGACCCAGACTTGCTTGGATCCTTTGGTCTTATTAAGTTTGTTAACATTTGCAGCGGATTTAGCATCAGAGTTTATGTTAACATTTTTCTTATCAGAACTTACACTATCAGACTTTGAATCAGAGTTTACACTAGAAGGAACAATGGAAACTTTCTTCAAAGAAGGTCTTATTTGATAATAATCATAGTACAAACTATGATATTCCTTACAAGTATAAATGGAATGCCATAAACTACCACAATGAAAACAAGGATTTTGTGGTTTGTATCTAACAGACTGACTCTTAACTCCTGATTTTGAAGGTAAGGAGTTAATATTCTTATTCTTCCTGCAAAAAGAAGCCAGATGGTTAGAACTTCCACATTTATGACATGTTTTCCTAGGAGCATCAGGAACAGGTTTATAATCATTGCTTTTATTCACACCTTCCTTTCCATTCCTATTTTTCCTAGGTGATTTTACCTTGTTTGCATTCTTAACATCTTTCAGCTTATGCTTAAGCTGCTTCTTTATCATTAAGCCTATGTTTACTTCAGCTGTCTTTTCCTGTTTTAGTTTGTCAGAAGTTAATTCCTCTTTAACTTCTGATTTCTCATTTTTAGATTTTACAGTTACAAACTTAACAGGTTTTAACTTTGGCTTTTGCTTAACAACAGGCTTAATTTCTTCAGTTCCTTTATCATTCTTATCCTCTCCATAACCTAAGCCCTCTTTCCAGTTTCCACTACTTAGCAAATTTTGAGTTGTTTTGCCAGAGTTAGTCCAAGTCTCGATAATCTCTCTTTCCTTTTCTAACTCAGTTTTTAGAGATTCATTCATTTTTAGCACTTCATCCCTAACATAAAAAGCATCATCTCTATCCTTCTGAGTTTGATGGAACATGACTAACTCTTTTTTTAAGAATTCATTTCTTTTCTTAAAAGTAAGATTTTCAGAAGTTAATCTTTTACATGTTAAAGTTTGATCTCTGTAACTAATAAACATGGTTTTAAGATATCTTATCAACTCATTAATATCATCAGTATGAAAAGCATAAGTAGTCTGAGGTACCTTTGTTTCAGCAGCTTCAGAACTGCTCTCAGCGCTTTCTTTATCAGCATTTGCCATCAATGCATAGTTCTCCTCACTTTCAGAGTCTGAGATGTCTGTCCAGCTTTTCTGCTTTGTGACAAGAGCCTTGCCTTTGTCACCCTTTACCTTCTTGCAATCAGGAGATATGTGGCCTTTCTCACCACAATTATAGCATTTAACATTGGTATAATCTCCTCTGTCAGACTTTCCTCCTCTGTCTTCAGATCTTCTGAATTTCTTCTTATCAGAACTTATGCCTTTCCTGGAAAACTTCTTTCCCTTCCTGAACTTCCTGTATGCAATCTTTGTGATTCCTTTCACCATAAGAGCACACAGCTTCATCATCTCCTCATCAGCATCAGTCTCAGGCAAGCTTTCAGAATCTGAGTCATCATCACTTTCAGAACTTGATGACTCGGTATCAGACTTTATGAAAAGAGCTTTACCCTTGTCTTTCCTTGAGGAAGCTGCTTTGGGGGATTCTTCTTCAGCCTTAAGAGCAACTGTCCTTGACTTTCCTCCTTTCCTCTTGCTTCTTTGTTCCATCTCAAGTTCATGAGTCTTGAGCATTCCATAGATTTCATCAAGAGTTTTTTCATCAAGATTGTAGTTGTCTCTTATTGTCGTTGCCTTCAAATCCCAGCATACAGGAAGAGCTAACAGGAATTTAAGGTTTGAATCTTCAAGATCATACTCTTTATCAACCAATGACAAATCATTCAAAAGTTTGACAAATCTATCATATAAATCATTCAATGACTCATTAGTCTTTGAGTCAAAATGTTCATACTCTTGAGTGAGTATTGTCTTCCTGTTCTTCTTAATTGTGTCAGTTCCCTGACACCTTGTTTCCAGAGCATCCCATATCTCCTTAGCAGTCTTGCAGTTGATTACCCTGTTTGACATTACATTATCAATGGCACTATGCAGTAAGTGTCGTACCTTAGCATCCTTAGCAATTGATGCTATATCTTCAGCAGTATAATCACTCTTCTCCTTTGGTATGGTCTTTGCTGCTTCACCTGCAACTGCAACAGCGAGCTTGGTTGGTTTGTGAGGCCCTTCCTTGATTCTATCAAGGTATTCTGGATCTGTTGCTTCCAGGAACATGGTCATCCTTACCTTCCATATAGGATATTTAGATGTTCTCAGTATGGGAACTCTGATAGTCTCATACCGACTTTGAATTTGTTTCTTTGGAGGTTCTTCAGTTTTTGTAGGCTTAGTTAGAGTTTCTGTGTCAGACATGATTGATTGTGTTTGGATCTTTAACTGTATGTGTGTTAACAGATTGGCTCTGATACCACTTGTTAGGTCACACACACTGTAGAGGGGGTGAATACAGTGTATAATACAATCAAATCGAACTTTAATATCTTAAATAACAGAAAACAAACTTTATTGAAACAATAAACTCTGTTATAGTATGGAACTGTTACCTCTCAGTGATGAACAAATATCACGAGAGCTGCTAGGATTATAATGAATAATCTTCTTGAATATGATAACACTTATAGTGTAAACCCTATGTTTGTGTTTATATACTACACAGTTACAAGATAATCACTAATTGATATGGAATATAATTCTGCTTCCTAAAATACATCAATCAGATATCTTTTCTTCCAAGTATTCCATTCTTCACGGAACTCCTTCTTCATGCATATCTCTTCTTATGTTTTTCTCGATCTTCTTTCCTTTAATCAGCTACTGTCCTTATCTGAATGTCCTTCAGCACTTAAGTTCTGATATCTAACTTCTGATGATTATCTCCTGATAATATAAGTACTGATATCCTTAAGTCCTGACTTCCAGTATAAGTACTGATTAATGGTTAAGTACTGATTTGTCCTGTTAAGTAAGATCTGAAATCTAAACATAAATCATATTAGTCATGACATTATCAAATATATCTAACAAAAAGGAAAAAAAAACTTGCCTTTATGTCCCACCAAAAAAGGTTCGTCAGAATTAAAACACTGCCTTTTTGTCTTCCGTTCATATATCTCAGCCTTGGACACGGGTTGAGTAAAGGGTTATACTAGATATTGATTTTAAATTGTTGCTCATTTATGATTTCAAGTTAATGCTTGTTGATGATTTATGTCGATGACCGGTTACAGATGGTAAAGATGTTTTGAGTGTTTCAAGAGTTGTCCACGTTATTTTGGTCCTCCAAGTATTGGTACTTTCACAGTTAAGTTATATTTTTCTTTCAAATGATCGGGGATATGACAATTGCTTGATTTTTGAGGATTTTGCATCTCTAATTGAGATATTTTATTAATCTTGCAGTGAACATGTCGATTCAATAGTCTTATCGTACGATAGTTTTTTTTAGCAAGAAGGGTTTGAAAATGAGTTGATACTCTTTTGTAGTGAAGATTTGCTTCAGATTGATAAGTTCACCTAATCGGTTGTTTATTAATAGTAACCAAACTTGATAAAGCAATTTGATTTGAAATGCACACAATTGATATGTGATTCCTTCTGTTAATACGAAGCCAACAAATGTATATAGCGGAGGCCAAAAGAATATCATCAACAGAATAAAATATTCAATGAAATTAACACAAAAATGCTAGTTAAAATAATTATATTAGAGCTCTACGTTCCTTCAAATTGCTAAACCAGTCTATAATTAAGTCAGTAGTAAAAAATTTCGCTATTTCTATTTTAATATAAATAAGCATAAAATAATCGAGAAACTCATCATAATTTTTAAGTCATAATCTTTAATCAGCATTAACACATATAAAATTAATTTATATTTTGAACAATAGTAAGCAACATTTCAGCATTCACTCGAAAACCAAATAGTTTGCTTGTTAATAAGAGAATAGGTTATATAAGAACAAGTAAAATATTGTCCATATAATGAAATTTGAATTGACGACCTGAGCGGGTCAGTATCAATTAAAAACCCGATAGTACATGAGAGAACTAGTTTTTTATACAAAAATGAATAAGTGAGCTATGATTTTTTGGGATGAGAAGACCGGAAGACTCTTATTCTTTAAAAAAAGATACATGTTTACGTTTACCTTACCAGCATACCACACTCCACAATTTTTTTTAAAAAATAACTATAATGATACATATGCAAATTTTTATTTATTTTTAATTTAAAATTTGGTATAATAAGTTATAAGAGATATTTAATAAATTAAAATTTTATTATAGGGTCAAATATTTTTTATGGGCGGCCAAATATTTTAATAAAGGGAGCCAAATTTTATATTCATATAAATATATGGATAAAATAATTTTTTTAATAATTATATAATAGAAGTTCCAATATTATGACAATACAAGGCCATGGTCACCTCTGACCCCTATGTAGCGTCGTCCATGTCTCCAATCATATGAAATGCGGTAAATCCCATCATGTATCGATCGTTATTTAGTTTATTGGTTGGAGAAAAATTACATTTGTATAACCATCTCAAGAGATCTACATTCCTTTAGAACATGGGAATTTATTTCTACTATATTTGAGAACGAAAGTAATCCCTTTGTGAATCTGCTAGATGAATATTATATGATGTCATTGGACCTATTTGGCTGTTTGTGCAGGTTATTGGTCCATCTGACCCATTTAACTTATAAGAATAGTCTGTTGATGGAGGAATTTGGTAGCAATAAAGTTTGATGTTCATAGACGAAAATAAGATCTGTGACGGTAGTTCTTCATTGGAAAACATGAACAGCGTTTGGTGGTGGTGATTATTGGTGGCTGAGATTGCTTAGGGTTAGTGGTGGCTCCTTTGCGCTCTCGCTCCTAACCCCTTGCAATTTGCCTACGTATTCCTATTTATAGGGAATCAAGTCAACGTAGTTCTTGGGGAACAAGAAACCTAGTGGGCTTAGATATCTTATCCTGAGGCCCAGTAGGAAACCTACTAGAAACCTTCTTCTACTAGCTTTAGGAATGTCCGCTGATGAGGCTTAACCACAAAGGCCCAAGACTCATCTGCGACTTCGAAACTTCACGGATAAGGCATCTCCCTGGACAAGGATAACCCTCTGTTACCAGCTATTTCTCTAATCTTTGGACGCATGTATAGCCGTGGTTCACCCCAAATATTGGACGCATCCTCGTCTCCCGGATAAGGAGCCCCTACTAGATTACAGGACAAGTGATCCCAAGCTTTTGGGTGCAAAGTACAGGATACTCCAAAGTCTCCCAACGAGGACACCCGTTGACTACAGAGACAGAGCTCCCAAAGCATACATCAGAGTTTACCCCACATCCCCAAAAAGGGCACTCATTGACTACAGGAGGAGGCCTTCCGTCCAGGCATATCCTTGGAGGTCTCTGACCACGGATACCGTCTTCCGGTGGTTGCATTACAGGAAGGATTTCTTCAATAGAGTATACCTACAAAAAATATGTTAGTAATAATAATCTCATTCCCTCCTGATGGATCCAAAGCACTCATCCAAGTAACATGTAAAAACTTATTTTTAGGGCTCCTTACTGCATACAGGCGTGCCCTAAAACCTTCCAGTGTCAGGACTTCCTCAGAAAATGTTAGGAGAAGGTGCGCTTTAAGGTGTCCAGGCACCCCCATCCCTTTCTCCCGGAGGGCGCGCCCTATCTTCTTCGAGGAGAATGGGCTTGCCGTGATTTTCCTTGATTTTAGCAATTATGTCCCAATCTTGTCAACTTGACCCGCGTTTGACCCGAATAATGTTTATACCAAGTTTTAGGCATAACTACCCCCAAAATTCCATATGCAATTGAAAATGGGATTGGAATTTTTTGTATTTCTTCATTATCTGTTAATAACTTGTATGAACTTATCCTCTCTCCCAGGGCACGCCTCCGATAGAGCGTGTCTTCGGAATTCAAAACGGTTCCTTAATTTTCAGGAATCGTGATCGACATGATGGACGTGATTGACATCTGTCCCACATCCCTTTCACCTATAAATACAGGTAATCATTCATTTTTTTACTTTTAATTTACCCTTTCCTTTTTACTTTACTATTCTCTCTGAAATTACCAGCACCGGAGATAACCAAAGCTGCTCGGAATCAGCCTTTTCTTCACCATTTCCCCGAATTCATTCGACTAATCTCTTCATCAAACAAAAAGGTATGTAATATTCCATTTCTTTTCAGTTCCTCCGAGTGTACCAAGTTTATTTTGACCGTGATTGTTCATCTTTTCTGCTTCTACTTCATATGTTCTTTAAAATATTTGTATGTATATGTGTATGTATCATATGCATGCCAGTTTAGATCCATAATTTCAGAGTTTCAAATTCAAATTCGTGTTTATAAAATTGCAACCGTTATTTTTAGGTTAATTTGTACTCAATTACACATTAAGGCGTGCACTAAAGGAGATTCTTTAGCAAACAAGAACCTATAAAAATCTATTACAATAGTTAAGAAGCGCCTTCTTCAACTATGGCGCCCCTCCTATATTTTTCACGTTAAATTAGATCTAGGATGCATCCAAAAGAAGTTTTTTGGGAATATTCTTTTAATATCAATAAAAATATAAGTAATCACTTTTTGGGCACGCCATCGTAGTTGAGGACGCGCCTTATAGGATGTTCATAACAATCGCTTTTAGTCTAGACCAAGCCTGTATAATTCCTTTTCATATAGGGCGCGCCATCTTCCTTAACGTACACCAAGCTTTCAGTTTTCCCTTTTTATTCCAACATTTAACATAATAAATTATTTGGGGCGTACCCTTTCTCAGGCCCGCCTTCCACTTTTGTGATTCTCTCTCTCTTGTTTTCTCTTTGGAAGCGCCCTCAACAAATTTTTCCTTTCGTTTTGACAGCTGGAAGACGAGGGTGTGTCTTCTCCTTTTCACCCTTTTAAGGAATTTCTTTCCAATCTTGGGATATATTCTCCTCCCAACGTTTACTTCAAACCGCAACTCCCAAACGCTCACCATAATCCCGAATTTTTAGATCGTGTGTCGCGCCTTATTCAAGACTCTAAGGAAGGCAAACTCATGGTTGATTCTTCAAACAAGTCTTCTTTAGATAATGTTTCTCTAGCCCAAAGAAAGGGAAAAAAAGAAGCTAATTTCTAAAGAAAGATCACCACTCCTAGAAGATAACGATCTAAATGATTGGCTAGAAGGATTGAACGCTGACAGATACAAAGGAGTAGAGATAGGAGTTAACGTGGGAGCTGGATCATCCAAGGTTTCTTATAGAGAAATTTCTCCAAGTTTACCTCCTCAACAATCTTAGGGCGCGCCTACATCCCCTAATTCCGAAGGCGCGCCTGATGAAGAATCCCATGTCCTTAGAGAAAAGATGAACTTCTTCGACGATGACACCTATCAATTTTCAAATCCCCTTGAACCCTCACATGTCCCATTTGTCCACTAGGAAGTTTCTGATAGTGAACTGGACTTTGATTGGAACAACTTCGAACCATGTAATGAAGTCGTGAAGAAACGATTCAGGAAGGAGCATGAAAAGTTATTCTGTGTAGGACTACCCTCGGCTTGCTCTGACGAACAGCTAGAATGGTTAATGGAGTTCTATGACATGGAAGGAATCTGGGCACGCCCACTTAGTATGATGAGGCCCCATATCTTCAACTATGGAAGAAACTTCAGAATTCCCAGAATGTAATATCCGGGATATCGCGTGTAATTATTTTATCAATAAATGATTTATTATGTGATTATTATGTGATTTTTGATGAATTATCTGTTAATTAATATTGATAAATAGATGTATATATGTGATTAAATGTGAGTATGTTAATTTTAATATGTCCAGAATAAAACATAGATAATTGTGATATTTTTTCTGGTAATTTTTGGATCATTATATGATTTTATAATTATTTACAGATTCAATAATTATTTTCTGAATAATTACAAAATTATTTTATAAAGCCGAGAATCGTCCAACCTCAACCGTTTTTACATTTTTACAACCCAAAACTCTTCCGAAAACTCCTTTATAACCTAATCTAGTAATTCCGGACATTTTCCGTATTTTGACTTTTTCGATCCGGATTACGGTTTGACCCGTACGCGTCCCGGCGTACAATTTTCGATACAATTATTATTTTGATATATCAACAAAACCCGTATTCTCGAAAGACGGGATAATATTACATTATTTTCGTTTAAAGTGTTTTATAAAAAGCCCGGTTGAGATAATTATCCAATACGGGTATTAAATCGGATCATTTTTGCAGTTACTTAGTGGCTAAGAAACTAATTTAACGATCCAACACGATCCAATATTCCATAAATATATAGCCCTTTTATTATTTCATTTTAGTCATATAATCACAATCAGTCAGTTAAAACCATTAATTTACAGAGAAAAACCCTAGAAACGTTACGTTTTTGAAAATTAAACGCACGAACGAAGGCATTATCGAACTCCGATTCAAGCGTGCAATATATCAAAACGAAGCTCTCAAAAAACTCTTTCTGAATCAATCGACTATTTTGGTGCATAAATCAAGATATTTTTCTTATCTAATTATTTTATTTCGAATTTATTAAAGATAAAATTATGAAAATTTGTTCTTGATGTTGTTGATATGATTTGATGATTCCATCGTGTAGATAATATTTTTCTGGTCAATTTGGTATATTATATGTATATTATATGTCAAAAATAGAGTTCAATAACATAGAGAAAATGATGTTTGATTCTGTAAAACTGAAATTAGGGTTTTTAATGTTTGAATGTTCTTGAATAATTTCAATAAAAATTGGGAACTTCTAATCTGTGGAATCTGAGTTTGATTGAATGAGACTAGTGAATAGATCGTGCCAAAACAGTTCGATTGGTGTGTATAGCATGAACCAAGGACACTCGAAGGTTGCTCACCGAAAAAATGACTCGTGGCGCCGTCGGAAAACTTTGACGAGGTTTTCCGGCCAAACCACGAGTCGATTTATTCAGTTGAGGCCAACAATAGCTTCCTGGAAAGTAGAGTTGCTAATCTGCAGTTTTTCGGAGTTTTCTGGGCAAGGGGGATGACGACCGGCGGTGTCGCCGCCACTGGCGCCGCCAGGTCGTCGGAGAAATGCAAATTGCAAGTTGGCCCCCGACTTTTTGCATAACTTTCATATTTAGTATTTTAGTTTTAAAATTTTACAAAAACCAGGTTATTGTTTTAATTATTTTCAAAAACAATATTCTGTAAATTTTAAAAATCAGAAAATGTATATTTATTTATTTTAAATTCTGAAAATATTTATTTAATTATTTTTAAAATCAGAAAATTGTTTATAATTATTTATTTACTTAGAAATAAATCGGTTTATATTATTAATTAATTTTAACTAGTTTTTAGTTACTTTAATTAATCGATTAATTGAATATTTATTGATTAATTAATTTAATTGACTATTAATTAATTTTAATTGATTTAATAATTAGATTTAATTATTTAAAAGTGATTTAAAAATCCTGAAAAATAGTTTTGAGCTTTAAAATATTATTTAAAATTATTTTCAAGACTCGATAATTATTATAAAATTATTTTAATGTCAGATTCGGGTGTTCGAACCCTATTAATGATTCGGAGACCTGTTTTAGTTCCGAAAAATATTCAAAAATTCGTGTTAAATACTTGGAAAATCATTTTAACCCTGAATCTTCTTCGAATAATTATTTTAATTGAATATCTTACGTTCTACGTGTTATATGTGATCTGATTGATGCATATTATGACTGTACGTGCATTGTTTGACTGTTTTATTCATGACTTTCAATCCGTACGTCGGATTTGGGTGAAACGAAGGGTAGTTAGAAGCTTGTAATGAATAGAACAAAATGAGAATGAGTATTGATAAGTACATGTGATGTTTAACAGAGAAAGCAAGACGTAGAAAGGGAAAGCAGGTAGTCACTGAGTGGGAACCAATTGACAAGTGCTAGTAAAGTGAAAGCGAATTGTTAAGGCAAGTATCCCTGAACTTTCTTGTATATAATTGCAAGTATTCTCGAACTCTCTTCATTATGTTATAATTATTCCAAACAGTTCTTACTCTATATTGCAAGTACTTTGAAGTACTTAACCCTAAACCCTGATTCTTATTGATCTTGAGCCATAAGCCTTATTCTTTGTAAACCATTGATTGCTGAATTCTCAGAAACGAACCATACATATACGATACTACTCCACAAATATATATATATATATATATATATATACCACATACTGATTCTTGATACTGAATTGCTTGATATACCAACCCTTTTGCTTTATTTACCAGAAGACCAATCCTTGTAACCCTTAAACCCCTAGTCTTCTACCTTCTGATTCTTTCTTTGATTGAAAGCCAACCTTTATGATTCCATTGCTATACCTTCTTGGAATCATAAATCACCCTATGCTTTTAGATTAATGTTGCTTGTGATTCAGTTTATTGATTTACATTGTTTATCATATTGTTATTTTGGAATTGGATTGTTTTTATATATGGACTAGATTCGTGGTCGAACCAGATTCGTGGTCATAATAGGCCAATGTGTGCCTTAGATCCAGTATATAGAGCAAAGTTGGGAGCCTTGCTCGAGGTTAGTGTGTTACTGATCAGCAGCCTAACCTTGGTTTTTAAAATAAAAGTGAATATCCAATTTAAAATCATTGCTTATCAGTAAACTTGATTTCTTACATCATTTCAATTGATTATTGTTAATCTCAGTTACTGTCATTGTGACTTGCTGAGCTAGTTAGCTCACTCTTGCAAATCTGTTTATACTTTTTTCCAGTGAAAAAGGAAACTGGTGGTAGCGAGGATGCCCAGACAAGTGTGCGAGCTAGGTATCCAGGTAGAGATGTAATAAGCTAGTAGATGATGTTGGTTTAGTTTGTGTTGATAGTTGTAATAAAGTTTACTTCCATTGTAAGATAAATAAACTGGGATTTGGAACGATTATAATATAAATAAGGTTGTGGCTTGTGGGCATACTTTAAATTGAGTCGATCCATGGATTATGGTAAGTAGGGTCATTGTATATATTATTATATTTATAAACAGGTATATTCATAAACAAGTTTAAATATGGTGTGTGTGTGTGTGTTGTAGGCCCCAAACTTCTGACCCGGGTTTGGAGGGCGTTACAGGTTTGTCATCAGGGCCAGGTTTAAATTCACTGCCACAAGCTTAGATTGTCGGGAATGGGTAGGGGGTTAAGATTAGGTTTAAGGAATAAAAAAATAGAACGTCGAGAAGTTGAGTACGACTAAATAGTAGGTTTTAGTATGATTCGTGACGAGATTCGAGATTCTTATCTAGCAACGTGATTTTCAGATAGCAGCGATGATAGATTCTTTTATTTCGGTATCATCTGATTATTCAGAACCTTCAGTCGGAAGACCGTCATTTGATCCACGTCCTGCTTTTCCACCGGTGTCAGCTATAATACCAGTCGCGACAGTTGTACCACTGCAAGCTATTCCACTTCTTGGTGTGAGACCACCTATTTAAGGACCTCCACCTGCTGATTCTGACTTTACCGGACAATTGGCTGCGGGTGCGTCTTAGGATTTTATTGATCTCATTATAAATCAGATTCTCTCCTTCCCTATTTATGAATTTTTCTATCTAAAGATTGTTTCTTTCCTCGGTCATTCTATCAGACGATTGGGGAAAACAATGCATATGCGTTGACTATTTGTCTGTGTGACAAAAGGGTCTGGTGGGACGCCACCGAATAATGTGTTGTGAACTATGCGGTACTAAGACTGGCCATCTTATGTACTTGTATGGTTGCTCTCAGTCATACCTACATCTTCTTCACTATTCCTTCTCATTCGATTTCCATGATTTTAAAATTTCATTTGGTATTCTATGATAATAAATTTCTTCAGTAATCTATAGTATGAGGCTCTTCTTTTGGAGCGAAAAGCCCTATAGGGCACAGATCCGGGAAATACAACACATTATCAGGACTATAGATGTCGGCAGGAATGTGAAGGAATTTCGGAATGAGATTCAGGTGACCCGGAGAGTACTTGAAACTAGACAACGAAGATGATGTTACAGCTGATATATGTACAATAATGTGTGATATATAAGATCAAAATTTTGGTGGGAATATAAATAAACAAGACTTGCTGACTAATGGATAGGCCTGTTGTACCTTTGCCTTCAATAAAATGTTTCGCGCTTGTACCACCAAACTTTAAATACACCAGTACCTTTCCTTTCTAGTATGGTCATCTACTTTACTATACCTGTTTTATTTTATTGCACCAGTTATAAAACTCTTGTGATAACCTGTATTTTTCCTCTAACTGTTTATATTCTGTAAAGAAGCATGCAATTTACTTAGTTCGACTATTGAAAATATTTTCAAAAAAGATATTTCTGTTTTACAAAAATATTTTTAGAAAATGGGATTTGATTTAAAGGCTAAATAATTTGTTTGATTCTTTACATAAAATGCCTCCTAGAAGAAACACCCGTGCTACCAACCAAAATGAAGAAACCAACAACAACAACAACAACAATACCCAAGACAGCAATAACCAGAATGTGAATCCAGGTCCCCTAGACCCAACTGTAGCCCAAATTCTTCAAATCTTGGCCCAATAGATAGTCCACCTGACTTAATAACAGCAGAGGCAGACTAACCCTCAGGTAACCTTTAAGACCTTTCAAGAGGTGAATCCACTAGAGTTTAAAGGTTCTGTAGATCTGATTGAGGTAAGGGTCTGTTTGAAGGAGGTTGAGAAGGCATTTCCCTTAGTTAAGGTGAGGGAGGAACATAAGACTGAGTTTGCAAGTTACTACCTGAAGAATGAAGCAACCAACTGGTGGGAAACTGTTAAAGTGTTGGAAGGTACATATGAGGTTACGTGGGATAGATTCAAGGAATTATTTTTAGAAAAGTATTTCCCTCAGTTTGCTCAGGATCAAATGGAATTGAAATTTCTGGAGCTCAAACAGGGAAATATGTCAGTGGCAGATTATGAAAGCAAGTTTAAAGAATTGTCTAGGTTTGTGCCATCCTATGTGGACACTGATAGAAAGAAGGCTAAGAGGTTTCAACAAGGACTCAAGTCATGGATCCATGCGAAGGTGGCCATATTTGAATTGGACACGTATGCAGAAGTTGTGCAGAAAGCTATGATTGCGAAGAAAGAAAGTGAAATATCTCAGAAAGAAAATGAAGGTAAGAAGAGGAAGTTTGAAGGGAATGAAGGACCGTCTCAAGCAGGGAAGTTTCCAAATTTCAATCAGAGGAAAGGCAAGTTCCAGCCCGGAAGAAATTTCAACAGACAGAATACTGGCTACAGAGGCCAGGGTAATCGTCCAACCACTGGGAATCAGCCAACCCAGTAGAGGCCAGCTATACCAGATTGCCAAGTCTGTGGGAAGAAGCATGAGGGAGTTTGCAACAAGTTGAATGTGGTCTACTATATATGCAACCAGAGGGGGCACTATTCAAGGGAGTGCCATAATCAGCCAGCCAGTCAACAAGGATCAGCCTACCATATTAAGTATACAATCACTAGATCCATGGATATATCCACAAAATTTACCCAATGGGTAAATAAATTTACCCATGACCCATATTAATTATAAAATCTATATATCCATGGATATATCCATATAAGTTTACCCATTTTTTTACCCATCACAACACTAAACATGGAAATTTTTTGAATTTTAAAATTTAAAATTCAATGATAATTATTGGTTTCTTTATTCTCTCACATTCTTTGCAAGCATGACCAAATTTTTTTCATTAAATTCTTGATGAAGATTTGATGTGTATCATGTTCGTCATACAAGTTTATAGAATATGTTGTTCATCTGTTAAAACCAGGTTCATGATTTACTGAATATATCCGGATGAATTCTCGAAGAACAAGTACATCAGGTATTCATCTCCTTTGTTTACTTATAATAACATCATATGATTTGGTGGACTATCCATGACATTGGAGCAACCCGTTTTTAATTTAAACTGCAGGTTCTAATCAGCAAACATTATTTTCAGAAAAGTGTCAATTAACCTCCTCAATAATCGTGGGAACATCTACGACAGTCACCACAATTTCAAATTTAAAATCACAGTTGCACAATTGCAACATTTAGACATGAAAAAAGATACATACAGTTTGCTTATCCTTTCTCTCACCATTCATCTAATCATGTTTCGATTTCTTTTTCATTCTTTGCAAGAATGCTGAAGCCAAGAACAATAAAAATGCAGAAAAATTGTTAGTTCGACTTTTACGAAAGGTATGTAGATCAAATATATAAATATTTACATATATAATTTTAGATTAAAGGTCACTGACGATGTACATCTTCTTGATTTAATGTTTTATTTGCAGTCACTGATGATGTAAACGGAAAGTGATAGGCTATAGTATCTCATCATTGATACTCAATAATCAAGATGTATGTGTTTAGTTGTATGTTTTATCCTGAATTTCGAACTTTTGATTTGAATGTGATAGTATGTATTTCGAATTTGGGGCATTTATCTTTTGTTCACTATTTTATTGTTCTTTAAAAATATGTGTTTAGATGTAAATTCTTAGACGATATTCCTACTTAATTCTAGATATTCATAATGTTCTACTTATAATTTTTGGTTAAAATTTTATTTTTATGTAATGATTTTGCAAGTGTGGTTAGATTAGTAAATTTTTTGTTTAGTTTGATGTTCTTCTTTGGGTGGTATTCTTTTTTTTTTTGCTAAATACTGGTGATCTTCTTTTATTTTAATTAATCTAATAATCTCTGTTTGTCACTTTTTAATTAATCTGACAAGATCATTTTTGGTCATTATAGGCGGCGTTTTCTATATATATGTAGGAAGGTATGCCACTTTCTGAACTTTTTATATATAAATATTACTCTAAATTTTGCAAATGTGGGTCATGGTTAGTTCTGAAATTACAACCCTATTGTTTAATTAAGTTTCACTCTTTATTGTCCTATAGTTATATTCATGGTAATTAAGGATGCATTGCTGTGTAACACAAAAGTCAAATATTTTTTATATTGATAAACATACTTTTTGATATTTTGCAGTAGCTTACGATCGATGGTCAATTTTAAATCATTTTTCTAACCTGCTCGGAGGATACATTGCGTCTTCCTTTTTAGGCCATATAATCATGTTATGTACATGTTTATCATGTATGTCAAACTCTTTTGTAGGTGTACATATGTAACTATTTTTTAGTAAATGATGTTATGTACTATGTTCCCATAAAGTATATATCGGACTTGATTATACATATTTTCATGATCACAATTCAGATGAAGCGCAAGGAGAGAATCGGAAGATTTGAATGTTTGCTCATATTTATATAATTATATTACATTATATTCAAGTTTATAGAGAAGATGGCAAAATTGGTCAGAGGGGGCAAAAGCGACGGATATTAAAAGGTATATATCTCTAATTATATAGTTTCACAAATATGTGGCCAAGTTTGCCATGCCATTCTTTTCTAGAGTTAGCGATAAAATCACTAATGTTCATGAAATATTTTTGATTTTTAACATGGTCATTCAATAAATTATTTTTTGAGGAACTACTATTTTGAGATGGAATGTCCAACAAGTATTTTATGTTCACCCACTTCCTGTTTTGTATATGTAGATTACTTGATTATAAAGGGGTGGAGTTTATAAATACAGAGGGCGGGAGAGAAGATATGGAGGAACATGGAAGTAAGAGATAGGCTATCATTTAATTTGGAATATAAGGTACGGGTTTATCTGCTCATAAATATCAGAAATTGCTTAAAGTTCTCTACTAAAAACTCACCCTTCGTATAATATTATTCGATTTACAGGTTAAGGTGCTGTTGTGGTTTATTTCATGATAAATGAGTATGTTACATACTAACGAGGTGTGGTGTCTTTGTAGTCGTTTCTAAAAGGGAGATCTTTGAAGGAAAAAATATACAAAGAGGAGGATAACCTTCTCTAACAGCAATTGAATTGGACATGTTAAGACAAAAGCAGATTGTTACTGATTTAAGGTACTTGCTTTCTTGCTATTCTATAATGGTTTATATTAAATTTATGGTCCAGATCGTTCCTGATATTACTGTTAATTAATTTCAATAAAAAATTCTAAGCACGTGAAATTGTTAGATAAAGATCTTCACAATTTTGTCGAGGAGGTGAGTAAAGGCCAAGAAGATGATTTCGATCCTTCACTGGAATTGGCAGATATAGTAAAAGTTTTTACTAGAGTGGGTTTTATTAGAAAAGTATGAAATAATGCAGAAAGGTTTTAACAACAGATGAAAGGGAATTTTGTGAAACTAAATTTATTTGGAAGTCTTAAGTGAGTTTTCGTTGCATGTGTGGTCATAAATTTAAAGTTTTAGATTATTATAGAGCAAACCTTATTAGTTAGTCATGAATCTAAATTGAAAGGTAGTCTTTTGAGTTATACTCATTAATGAAAACGAGTATAGTAATCCTGAACCATATGTAATTTAATTAGGTTCCAAAAATTAAAAGACATCAATTGTTATCAAACTAAAAATTATTAGTTTATTTACCTTATTTCTGTTTCTATAAGTATTCATAATTAAAAAGTATTTTTAAAGTACACATAAAAATGCTAGATAATACTATTTTAAATTAGAGGTACAGACACTTGAACAACAACTTCAGACACTAAACGATCAGGAGGAAAAGGTAGCGAAAAATGAAGTTGTAATAGACCAACTTAATGTAGATCTCGAGGACAAGAATGGCTAAATCTTACGTGTATAATCTGCTCCAAGAGTGGCAAATAATGGTTCAAAAAATAGAGATCAATGATGAGCAAGCAAATCGTAGGTCTAGAAAATCTGCATGTCTTTGGACCATATCATGAAACAATTAGAGGAAAGTGATGATTTGTTGCTTGCTGCAGAATCCGAAGTTGCTTCTCTTAAAAAAAGTGGATTTATCGGAGATGTCAATAGGATCACAGAGAGGTGATCTTGAGGTCTCTGAGCTAAGTATTTACATGGCCACAGAACAAGCTTCTGAATTGGCAAAGGAGATGGAATCATTAAAGTATAAGTTTAAAACAGTGAGGGATGAGAAGTTTCCAAGAACTATAGATCTAGAAACATGGATCCACGATCTCCAAAAATGTAAGTTTACACCCACATGTATTACAATGTTGATTTTTTTTGGCTGTGAGTACTAGAGAACAGGTGGCTGTTTTCTAAAATTTGGATATCCCATTTATTTTTTATGGTGATAATTTTTTTATTTGCAAAGTTTGTAACTTTTTTTATTTTTTTATTTGGGGTTTGGATATTTTGGGCAATGAGTTATTTTCAGCTTAATACAAGCTAGAAATGCAAGTTAAAGGACCACATTGTTGGGTGTTTTCTTGCTCAATTATCAAAGAACGTGTGAGGGCTTTCTTAGATATGAGTACTTGCTAACTGAGTTCTATCTAGCTTAATTTCAATCATTTAAAGTGTTGGCGGCTATTTTCAGCATTAATCGAATATCCAAATCATATTTAGGTTATGTACGTATGCTGCTCCAGAATCCAAATGGAATCTAAATCGAAGTGCATCATTTTTTTCCTACTCTTTCACAAGGTTAACAAGATAATGAACGACAAACATTCTAATTGTCACTTTATAAAACTTTCCCGTTCTCAGCCAGATATTTAAACTTGCGTCTTCCACGACCAAAGAATTGCCTTCTCTTGGAAGCGTCGATGGCTTCTATTACCGTATCATCCAGGATGTACAATGACCCATAATGATTAATAGTTGGGAAAGTCAGTTGTCATTCAGACTTACTTGAGCAGGTCAGTGATACCAAGAATCAATATTCTGATGGTAAAAGAACGTGCGTAATGAAGTTTAGTCGTTCTTCAGTTGCCATTGCTAAGTGGCGGAAAGAAGTAGCTAACTTATACTTAGTTTCCCAGAAGAGAGGCACATGATCGTCTACCATGAGAAACCCAACTAAGATGCTTTTAATGGTATGGGTGATTTGTTCTTTATGAAATTTATTTTCAAATTTTTAAATATCTGAGATGAAGTACTAAAAATATATACTAATGGACAAATGTCCCAGTATTAGGTCCTTTTTTTCCTTTTTAAGTTGTTGAGTCACCTTAAATGTCGAGTAACCACTCAACTTCAGAAATCTCACATGGTTATGTAAATTTCTTCCAAGAAATATTAATTCTTTTCAGTCTTAGGCTGGATAGTTGGCCGTCAACTGTGCTGTCTCTAAAGTCTTTTTTATTGATGTAACTGACCATTATTTTGCATTTAAGTTCATGGTATTTTCATTAATTTGTATAATTAAAATGTGTATTTTCACTTTGGATCAAATTTCAGTAAGTGTGTAACTTAGAATAAAAAGGTCCAGCATTTTGCATGAGTTTATTACAATGATGATTACTAATTGTATGCTCCATTTCGATTGTTATTCACATATCATGATCGCTATACTAAACATATATTGCCTTCTTCTTTACAGCCCACTTGGAGGAATTTGAACAACTTTTGGAAGGCATTGTAATGACGAATAAGTTGGCTCCTCAGACAACTGACTTGGTAACGTTTGGGGAGTGCATGTCTACAAGAATATTTGCAACATTCTTGAATAAAATAGGTGTAAAAGCTCGCCAAGTATGTTTTAACAATCATATAAACACTATCTAGGATAATATCTATTCAATGCATCCCGACATGGAACAAGTTTCTTAGTAGGTATTGTATTAACATGATGAGGCAGAAGTTTTGATCTTGGACTCAAAGTCGTTGCCTATTCTTAAAATCCTTGGCATTACAATTTTCACTAGCACAACACACAACACTTCCTTTCAAATACTTCCCCTGTCACATCCATAGTTCCACAACCATAGTAAAGTAACATGTTAGAAAAACATTATGCACAACGAGAAGCAGTAGTCTGAGATATTAACAGAGCCGAAAAAATATAGTCTTAAAGCTACTTATAAGGGAAAAACATCTCAAGGCCTGTGTAGGAAAGTCACAAAATTGAGGGGGCCGAGGCTATGCCCTACTGATAATATTTTTGCAAGTGCTCTGCATTTCAAGCTCGATGAATGAGTTCGACGTCCAAATCCTCTAAGCGATAAGTTCATTTCCAAAGTATAACTTTGACTTTATACGGTCCTTCCCAATTAGCTCCAAGCACTCCATGCTGAGCCATTTTGGTATTTGGCATGACCTTTCATTGTTACGACCGGCATTTTGTGTAATATTAATTTTGGACTTCGTATAATATTAGAGCCGAATGTAAATATACTTAATGGTTGTACGTTGTGTGAATGAAAATTTCTGCATTTTAAATTTGCTTTATGTAGTATTTGATTTTTCAAAGCAAAAGTTTATTTAGTTCCTTTATTTTTGATTTATAAGGAATATTCTAAACCTTGGAGAAATTTTCTTTTAAAAGTTATTTTGTTCACAAATTTCAAAAGTGATTTTATAAAATTTCTAAGAATTCAAGTTATTTTATGGTAAAAATTTTATAATTTTTGAACTTGTATTTTATTTTATAAAAATAAATCTTTACAAATTTTTTTGTTATAATTAGCAAATTACATGGAAGCCCTTGCATGCAAACCACTCTTCTACTCTCTTCAAGGACAAAGAAGACATTTCCAAACCCACTAACTCATAATTTATTAGCCAAATTACCTCCTTGACCTTGCATGCAAAATAGCCTAACTCTAGCTAGAGGGTTACTCTTGTCATTTCCCAAACCCACTCACATTATAGTCAAATTAAAGACATAAAAACAAATCAAAGAGTGATCACCACTCCACTATCACCCCACCACTTCACTCTCCCCTTCTCTTCCTCCCTCCCTCTCGGCTTTTTCCCCCCTCCCTCTCGGCCATTCCAAAATCGAGGCCCCCATTCCCTTCTTTTCTTCATTTCTTCACTCAAAGAATCATCCTATAATCAAGTAATCTTACTCCCTACATGTTGTTATTGTATATCTCAAGAGTTTAGAGTAGAAAACTGATAAGTGGATTTTATATTCACTTAGAATGCTTTATTACAAGCTTAAATTGGTGTTTTGGACTCAAGTTGTTGGTATTTTGATGTGTTTTTGTGTTATTGCATTTCAGGTATCAGTTATATGAAGAAAAGAGCTTTTAAAGGAAATATGATGAAAAGTGATCAGAATTGGAAGCCAAGGCCATTGTTAAGTTGTAGAGAATCTCAATAGCTTCGCGTGGGCAGTTGAATCGCCTAATTCTGACGAGTAGAACTCAAGTTATGGTCAAAACAAGATTCATCATAATATTTTCCCAGTCAGTAGCTGAGCGCCCGCTCAGCAGAGCTGAGCGCCCGCTCAGAGAGCTGAGCGCCCGCTCAGGGCGCGGCTGGTCGCTGATTTCGCTGAAAAAACCTTTTTTGAGTGGAATTTGACGATTTTAAGGGTCCAGGTCCACTAGGGGCGTATATATACTTAAAAAAAAGGGTTTTCATCATCCGGGAAGATTGGGATACCAAGGAGAAGACCTAGAAGCACAGAACAACTCCGAAAAAGAAGATCTTGTTTTCAACTTGTGATTCTTTGAATTAGTTGTAACTTTGGATGCTCGTTTTCGTTCTTGTTGAACCTAGATCTCGTTTATTCGTACTTTGATTATTATTTAGTTTATTAAGACCTTGTTTTATACCATGCTTTTATTGGAACCCATGGTGATGATGAGTTCGATTATGAACTAATCGTTGTCATGGGGTTCTAGCGGATTTACTTATGGATTTCAATAATTAATTGTTTTGATATCTTGGTGTGTGGTTATTGTATGATATCCTAGTATTGGTTGTGCTTATTCGGTTTATGTGCGTAGCTAACATATAAGATAGTGTGTTAATCTCTATTGAAGCGACAGTGAATATAGAGGTTTAGAACTTGCCATGCTAGCATAGGTTCATGTATGTGTATGCATGATTCGTAGGTAATTCTAACCGTTTTACTTGCCCTATGTAATCATTATGGATAACTTGTGCTTAAACCGTTATGTTGTCAAATTCTTTAGACATATAGGGTCTCAATATAATTGGTGCCTATTCAGCTTCTATCTCTTTTGTGGATGTTTGGTAGAATGGTACTCGTGCAACGAAAGTTGGCGTTTATCAGTTTCGTGTTATCTGATTAGTGTCCTCACCATCACATGCTAAGGTTAAGAACGAGAAGGCTATTGAATGAACTAGTAATGAAGTTAGAATCCCATGTTTGTCATATATAGTAATTCAACCTCAATTCTCTTAGTTAATGTTATTTAGTATAATCTCTTAGTTTAATAAAAACCCAATTTGTTATTTGTCTTAGCATTGAGCGATAACCATACATTATTGAATAGGTGCATAAATTGAACTTAACCTAAACCAGTCTCTGTGGGAACGAATCTGATTTATATCTTATACTACTTGCGAACGCGTATACTTGCGTGAATATTAGTGCGTATTTTCGCCCTAACAAGTTTTTGGCGCCGCTGCCGGGGACTCAGTGCTAATTTTTAGTTTATGTGCTTGTCATCAGTGGTCGTTAAAGTTCACTGACTCGGATTCTTTTACTTTCACGGTTTATTTGTTTGTGTTTCAGGTACTCATTACAATGGGAGATCCAGTAGCACGAACGAGAGCCTTGATGGAGTTTTCTCAACCCAAGATCAATGACATTCGATCTAGCATTATCCGGCCAGCTATCACAGCTAATACCTTTGAGATCAAGCCTGGCATAATTCAATGGGTACAGACTTCAGTCCAGTTTGGGGGTTCTCCAACGGAAGATCCCAATACACACATTAGGGATTTTATAGAGATCTGCGTCACATTCAGGTTCAATGGTGTTTCTGAAGATGCTGTGAAGATGAGAATGTTCCCATTCTCTCTGAGGGACAAGGCTAAGAGCTGGTTACACTCTCTACCAGCTGGTTCGATTACTACTTGGGAAGATCTTGCTCAGAAGTTTCTTACTAAATTCTTCCCTATGGCGAAGACAGCTGCACTCAGGAACGCTATTACTCAATTTGCGCAGCAAACGGGAGAATCGCTATGTAAAGCTTGGGAACTCTACAAGGAGATGCTTAGGAAGTGTCCTCATCATGGAATTCCTGATTGGATGATCATCACTTATTTCTACAATGGGTTGGGAGCACAGTCCAGACCCATGCTCGATACAGCAGCATGTGGAGCATTATAGGCAAAGAGCTATGAGGAAGCTTATGATCTAATTGAACTGATGGCTGCTAATGAATATCAGTATCCAGCCCAGAAATTGCCACAGGGCAAGGTTGCAGGAGTTCTTGAAGTGGATACAGCTACGGCTATCACTGCTCAACTAAAGGCATTGTCTATGAAGATCGATTCTCTGGCTAACTATGGTGTTAAACAGATGATTAGTGTTTGTGAGTTGTGTGCAGGTCCGCATACGACAGAGCAATGCGCTATATCTAGTGACTCAGCTCAGTTTGTGAGCAACTTTCAGAGATCGCAACAGCCAGTTCCTGCCACTTATCATCCTGACAACTGGAATCATCCTAACTTCAGCTGGAGCAACAATCAGAATGCTATGCAACAGCCGTTCGAGCAGTTTGGAAATAAGCTATTCAACCCTCCTGGTTTTCAGCAACAAATTGCACCAAAACAACAACTCCAAATTCAACAACAAAATCATGATGCAAAACTATCTTCGAACGAAAAATCTGAATTGGAGGAGTTGCAGCTTATGTGCAAAAACCAGGCTCTTATATGCCAAAGCCAGGCTATTTCTATCAAGACTCTGGAGAACCAAATAGGGCAAATTGCTAATGCCTTATTGAATCGACCACCAGGAACGCTTCCTAGTGATACATAAGCCAATCCAGGTAAGAGGGTAGTTGAAGAACAGGTGAACGCCATCACCTTAAGGTCTGGAAAGGTTGCAAGCCCCCAAATTCAGCAAGACGAAGAGCCTGAAAAGTCTCAAGTTCCAGAATCTGAAGTTTTGGCTGAAGAAGATGTGCAGAAGGAAGTAGAGGTGGAACCAAGGAAGACTACTGTGGAACACACTCCTCCTGAGGGTAATACAGGGGAGAAACAGATCTATCCTCCACCTCCTTTTCCTAAGAGGTTGCAGAAGAAAAATCCGGATAAGCCATTTGAAAAGTTTTTGGAGGTGTTCAAGAAACTTCATATCAACATACCTTTCGCTGAAGCTCTTGAACAGATGCCTAACTATGCGAGGTTTATGAAAGGTATTCTCTCTTGGAAAGTAAAGATCGATGACTTAGAGATAGTTGCTCTAACGGAGGAATGCAGTGCTATACTGCAACAGAAGTTGCCTCCGAAGCTTAAAGATCCTGGAAGCTTCACTATTCCTTGCACCATCGGAAACTTATCGTTCGACAAGTGTTTATGTGATTTAGGAGCTAGCATCAATCTGATGCCCTTATCTATCTTCAAGAAGCTTGGTCTACCTGATCCGAAACCAACATACATGTCATTGCAACTAGCTGACTGTTCCATCGCTTATCCACGAGGTATAGTGGAGGATATCTTGGTCAAGGTGGATAAACTCTTCTTCCTTGCTGACTTTGTAATTCTTGATTTCGAGGAAGATAAGAAGATTCCCATCATCTTGGGAAGACCATTCTTGGCTACAGGCCGAACTATGATCGATGTGCAAAAAGGAGAGCTTTCGATGAAGGTTTACGATCAAAAGGTCACTTTTAATGTGTTCAAGGAAATAAAGTTACCCACGGCTAAAGAGGAGTGCTTTAAAGTAGAGCAACTGCAGGTTTTGAATGCACCTCCGTGGAAGAGTAAGTTAGATATGCCATTCGATTCTCTTGGGTTAGCAGAGCTGAAATTTTTTCAAGACCATCTCGAGCCATCTATTGAAGATGTTTCCACAGTTGAGCTTCACCCACTACCAGATCACTTGAGTTATTCATTCTTAGGTGCACCCCCTGATAAGGGGTTGGGATATATCTTTGATGATAAAGAGGGTAGCCGAACGGATCTTCCAGTGCCTACAGAGGGTTCTTCTCATATGCCACAGGTAGCTAATAGGACTGGTGTTGGTGATGAGCAGTACAGGCGAGTGACTAGGCGTATGGAGGCCATGCACGACATTCACCATCATTTTGCTGAAGATTTAACACACGCTTTCGGTACTATTTTCCGAGATACTAGTGGCGAGGTTGATTGGCCACCTGATCCTCCACCCGAAGAGGGTGATCTTTCCGACGACTAGGTATGCCTGAAATCCTTATTATTACCTTCAATGAGGACATTGAAAATTTTAAGTTTGGGGGTGATAATGTAAGGATTAGTTTGTGTGGGTCCATATAGATTCATATAGATTCATATTGCATTTTCAGTTTAGTTCATTCATATTTTTGCATGATTATTCATTTAGGACATATTTGTTTGTTTTTATATGATTTCATATAGTTGTATTTGCATGCATATTTAGCATGATCCCTTAAGATGAACTATGATATTTGATAAGTTGATATTGATTTGAGTATGGTGATGACGAATAGAGGGATGTTTATGTCTTAATGAATTGATTTGCATGTCGGAAACAAATATTTTCACAAGTCTTATAGGGTTGCTTTTGATCTAGATCATGATCATACTTGTTTGTTGTTGAGATTTAATCACTTGGTTATATTTAGAATTTGTGATATTCTCGTAATGACGTAAAAACACTGATTTTTTAATCTGGAGAAAAACTTGGATTTCATTGCTAGTTGTTGTAAGGCTAGGCGTTAAATGGCTAGTAGCCGGCTCATATTTTTATGAGTAGTCTAGGGTTGAATGAGATGGAGCGAAACGCACTCATTCAGAAATTGTTGAAAAAGAAAGAAAAAAAAGAAAAAAAAGAAAAAAAAAGAAAAAAAGTATGTGTTTATGCATAATTGATCAAGAGTGAGATCTTTAATACTCGAGTTATTAAGTTCTAGGGGACTTTGTGCCTAGTGACCTAAGGCTTTTATAGTCTGGGATCCGCTAACCTAACGCTCGCTACATGGGTATTATTGCATAAGTCTTTTGGGACCTCATTCATTGCACGGTCAAATAAGCATATTTGCTATGTGTTCAATAATAGTGTGAATCCTTGTATAACTCTAGTAGAAAGAAGGTGTTGTGAGTCATAATGCGTTTATTGTCTATTCTGTTTATAAACTTTTGATTGTTTTGATGATAGATAAGTTATGGTTATTGATCTAGTATCGAGAGTATATCTGTTAAACATCCACACACGCACGTTTCTGGTTTATGAGTTGGTTTGTGGGATTTATTCGAGCTCTGTTTAAAGTCATTGCATTCTTAGAGGCATTGGCTTATTCATTTGGTTATGGTTATTCTGAGGGGATCGATTGCATTATCATTTAGTTGTATTCACGTAGTTGCATTCATGCATTAGGTTTGTTTTGTAGTTTTGAGTCTGTTTATGCTTGAGGACAAGCATCGATTCAAGTTTGGGGGTGTGATAAGTGGATTTTATATTCACTTGGAATGCTTTATTACAAGCTTAAATTGGTGTTTTGGACTCAAGTTGTTGGTATTTTGATGTGTTTTTGTGTTATTGCATTTCAGGTATCAGTTATATGAAGAAAAGAGCTTTTAAAGGAAATATGATGAAAAGTGATCAGAATTGGAAGCCAAGGCCATTGTTAAGTTGTAGAGAATCTCAATAGCTTCGCGTGGGCAGTTGAATCACCTAATTCTGACGAGTAGAACTCAAGTTATGGTCAAAACAAGATTCATTAGAATATTTTCCCAGTCAGTAGCTGAGCGCCCTCTGAGGAGAGCTGAGCGGCCGCTGAGGAGAGCTGAGCGGCCGCTCAGGGCGCGGCTGGTCGCTGATTTCGCTGAAAAAGCCTTTTTTGAGTGGAATTTGACGATTTTAAGGGTCCAGGTCCACTAGGGGCGTATATATACTTAAAAAAAAGGGTTTTCATCATCCGGGAAGATTGGGATACCAAGGAGAAGACCTAGAAGCACAGAACACCTCCGAAAAAAAAGATCTTGTTTTCAACTTGTGATTCTTTGAATTAGTTGTAACTTTGGATGCTCATTTTCGTTCTTGTTGAACCTAGATCTCGTTTATTCATACTTTAATTATTATTTAGTTTATTAAGACCTTGTTTTATACCATGCTTTCATTGGAACCCATGGTGACGATGAGTTCGATTATGAACTAATCGTTGTCATGGGGTTCTAGCGGATTTACTTATGGATTTCAATAATTAATTGTTTCGATATCTTGGTGTGTGGTGATTTTATGATATCCTAGTATTGGTTGTGCTTATTCGTCTTATGTGCGTAGCTAACATATAAGATAGCGTGTTAATCTCTATTGAAGCGACAGTGAATATAGAGGTTTAGAACTTACCATGCTAGCATAGGTTCATGTATGTGTATGCATGATTCGTAGGTAATTCTAACCGTTTTACTTGCCCTATGTAATCATTATGGATAACTTGTGCTTAAACCGTTATGTTGTCAAATTCTTTAGACATATAGGGTCTCAATATAATTGGTGCCTATTCAGCTTCTATCTCTTTTGTGGATGTTTGGTAGAATGGTACTCGTGCAACGAAAGTTGGCGTTTATCAGTTTCGTGTTATCTGATTAGTGTCCTCACCATCACATGCTAAGGTTAAGAACGAGAAGGCTATTGAATGAACTAGTAATGAAGTTAGAATCCCATGTTTGTCATATATAGTAATTCAACCTCAATTCTCTTAGTTAATGTTATTTAGTATAATCTCTTAGTTTAATAAAAACCCAATTTGTTATTTGTCTTAGCATTGAGCGATAACCATACATTATTGAATAGGTGCATAAATTGAACTTAACCTAAACCAGTCTCTGTGGGAACGAATCTGATTTATATCTTATACTACTTGCGAACGCGTATACTTGCATGAATATTAGCGCATATTTTCGCCCTAACAAAAACTTATGTGTTGACCTTGCATGGTGGTGTTTTTGTTAAACTCAAAGTGAATATCCTTGATTCTTGTGAATTCAAGGCTTTCACCATGAGTTATAGTATCATAAGGTTGAGAATGGCTAGACATGAGTGTATTACACTTATGCAAATGCTGTTTTCACCCTAATCCATTCGGCCATGACTTGATAGGAGCCGAATGGATGGTGTTTTGGTTGCCTTGTTTCATTTTGTGTGTTTTTGTGATGATAACATGAAAATCTTTGTGAAATCTTGGTAAAAACCTTTGCATGCTAGGTGGTCATTTAGATATAATCCATGATAGGCTTGCATGTTGAATTATAATGAAAATTTATTTGGAAATCATGTTGTTTTGGTTTGTAAGACTCGAAGTCACTCTTGAATTTTTGGAAGTTCTTGATCATTCAGATCGATATTTTGTTAGTAAACCTTAATTTTAGTTAAGTTAAGATATTAATTAAGATTTGTGCTCCTTAATATGTGATGTTATCTCGTTTATACTTATCAAGAAGGTTAAAGTTGTTGTCCTTGATGACTTGTAATTTGTGTAATGTGATTACTTTTGTTTTGCTATGTTGCACCTTAGGTAAGGATGATCTCCACTAAGCCTATTTTGAGTATAAGGGAGTTAGTTCAGTAGATCACCTTAGTAAAGTTTTGGTTTGGGTACTTTGGTTGTTGGTGGTTGGGTTGTCAAGTGAGAACATTGGAGAAAGGAGAGTATTAGTTTCTGCAGAAAATCAGTTTGGTACCCTGAGGTTTAGAGTGAGTTTTGACCATGTCATTGTTGTGCAGTTTGAGGCCCAAACCACCAGAAGCTAGCACTAGGAGTATATGATAGGTTTTAGGTGTTTTTTGGAGGTTTTTAAGTCGTTTGGTTAGGTGCACGAGTGAAATCATAAAATCTGTCCAGCAGGGGACAGTTTTGCTGCAACTTAGAAATAGGAAGTTTTGACCATGTCATGGATAGGCCCTCATTAGGCCCTACTGAGACTTAGTTAGAGGGAGTGTCAGAAGAGTTTTTCCAGCCACAGTTCATAGGATTTGAGTTAGAACCATGTGTCACAAGTTAGTTCAAGTCAGGGCATTTTCTGCTCAGAAAAACAGGGGAACCATGGACTTTAAGCTTAGGCCCAAGGAGTCCCAATCTAGGCCCTTGAGCCACATCGAGTTTGGGAGATGCTTTATGGTCAGAAGAGTCTAGTGTAGAAGTTTTGGAGGTAAACTTGTAGTTTAAGAGTGTCTAATGCACTCAAGAAACCATAGATGTCATTCTGAAATTTTCCTTAGTGAGCACTTTCACTTATCACATAGTTTTAGAGCACTTATGAGTGAGACCTAGGTTCACCACTATGGTTGCAAGATAGTATAAAGCAAGTAGAGTAAAAGGCCCAAGTGAGGGTCAATAGGTTTTGGATAGTTTATAAAGGCACATCGAGTTAGGAGGCCAAAATTTGGAGACTTTGTCTAGTTTAGCGATCAAGTGACTTAGTTGAGGATCGAGATCATCCAAGCCTAGTGTTGCATTATGGTGTGTGTGATATTATTTGATATTAAAATATGATATGTGAGTATATGTGGCTATGTGTACTATTGTATTTATAAGGTGATTAGAAATTGCGTGCATATAGGCCTAAGTACCATTTGTGTTTAATTTCGGGTTGTAAATAGGTTGAGTTGGTGATAATATATTATAATGAGGTTATTATTATTTATGTAGGATCTCGAGACGAGGGTAAACTTTCCATAAAGGTCAAGTAAAACTTCCAGTTGCTCCTACCTGCCAGACCAGTCTAGCCTTTCTCAAGGCAAGTGATTCAACCTGTTTTTCGTTTACACTGCAATTGTGTGATAATTAGTTCATATATTGATGCGAGTATCCTGAGTTATCTTGATATACTTGAACCAAGCGATTCTTAAATCTATCTTTGTATTATATAGAAATGCCATGAACCCTCAAGTACATATTGCAAGTAGATCAAAAGTCGTATCACACTAGTATATCGAAGTAATTGGAATGCCATGATAAAAAAAAGATTTGATATAATACTTGATTGATCCTCTTGATTAACATGCTATTGATTCCTAAAATATTGACATCTCACCCTGATGCTTGAACCCCAATAGAAACTTTACCTTGATACCTAAAAGCCAGATATTCTTCAAAGTTGTTCTTAATTGATTGGTAACCCTTTTTCTTACCCTAAAGTTCGACAATCCTGATATACCTTGAGCTAAAAATCATTTCTTCATATCTTAACACTCCTAGTATTCATGAAGCTTATCTTCCTGTTGTTCTAGTACTTGTACCTTGTTGAAAACCATTGCTTTAAACCTAGTTTGGCATTACTCTTTCATATTATCCAAGAGCCTTGCTAAATCTCCTTGTCAAAGTTCTTGTATATGGAAACCTTTCAATTACCCTAATATAGTAAAGTCTAGTGGATCATGGCCCTGAAATTTGGTGACATATTTCCAGTGTTTCAAAGATGATCTATAATCCCTTGATAAAAATGTTTACTACTTAAGAGATTTTATTATAAATCGGCATCAGTTTTTTTTGAAATGATTAAAATGTGGATTTTCAGTCCCAAAGGGGGATAAATGTTTTCTTTGAATAGTGGATCTGGACTGAGACGCGAGTCCTTTCGACACTTATATTGTAGGCTTAAAAGTTGCCTAGGGATCCCATTAATGTTTTAGAATCCAGCGAGGTTCGGGATTACTTCACGGCTGATCACCGGCTGTAATCTGTAGCGTCATAAAATGATTTTGATTAAGTTATGATTTTGAAAATGTTTTGATTCAAGAAAATGATGCCATCACCCAAAATTTCATCTCTTGTTATTATTAGTTATATCTCCGCATTGTCATTCTTTAATATATATCTCGATTTATGTTTCGTATCATACTGTTTAGCACTTGTTGAGCATTTGGCTCACTCCTTGCTTTAACCCTGATATTACAGCTGGCATCTATGGTTAGATTCAAGCAGACAGCACGTAAGACTTGTGACACCGATGCGTATGTCCGAGCTCAGGTAGAATAAGAGATAGTTTTGTGTGAGGATTCGATATTAAAATCAGTTGTAATAGATGGCAGTGTTGGGCTATTCCAAACCCTAAACTGTAAGATCTTGGATTCGTTTATATTTACTTTCTTTTAAAGATTGTAATAGTTATATATTTTGTTTGTTAAGTTGGGGGTGTGACATTCATAAAATGAGATCTCCCACCTTATAAGGCACAGACTTCACCTTCTTGTTGAAATACCTTACAATCATCTGCTAATATGCAACAAGTTTCAATTGAGAATTTATTATGGCTTCATCCAGAAGATCCAAGTGGAGCCTTTGATTAACCTCTACATCTTTCTCAACGAACAAATCTCTTTGTAACGATCCAGCTCCCACTTCCACAGAAATTATAGCCTCATACCTGTAGGTTATCATAAAAGGGGACTCTCCAGTAGTTGACCTTGGAGTTGTGTTATAAGACTAAAGGACCATTGGTAGCTGCTCTGGCCAATCTCCTTTATTTTCTTCTAACTTGGCCTTTAGAGTGTGCTTAATGATCTTGTTTATGGCCTCATTCTGGCCATTACTTTGTGGATGATATACTGTAGTGAAATCCTTCTTAATGTGCAAGTATTTGCAAAGCTTCCTTAATTATTTGCTGTCAAATTGCTTCCTATTGTCAGATACGAGTTTATACGAAATACCAAATCTGCAGACTATGAAATTGAAGACGAAATCTTTGATTTTTTTAGCCGTAATTGTGGCCAATGGCATAGCTTCCGCCCACTTTGTAAAGTAATCAACAACTACCACAACATATTTCACACCCCCTTGGCCTTGGGAAGTTCCCCAATGAGGTCAATTCCCTACATAGCGAAAGGCCAAAGACTTTCCGACGAGGTTATGGATGTTGCTGAGGTGAATAATTAGCAAATCGTTGGCAATGATCACACACCCTAACAAACTTGAAAGCATCTTCTTTCATGGTTGGCCAATAATATCCTTGTCTCGGAACTTTTAATGCCAACGAACCACCCCCCGAGTAGTTGCCACAAATACCTTCATATATTTCCCTGAGAACATAATGTCCTTCTTCTAGGTTTGCACATCATAGAAGTGGCTGATTAAACCCTCTTTTATACAGCACTCCATCATACTCAACATACTTCTCAGCCTAATAATGAAGGCGCCGAGCTTATAGCTTGTATTCCGGCAAAGTCCCTGTGCGGATATAGTTGTGAATCGGAGTCATCCAAGTCTCATGTGGGACCTCTTGCATCTGAAGCACACTTATTTCTAGAGTACTTGGTGTTAGGGCGAAATCACGTACTAATATTCACGCAAGTATACGCGTTCGCAAGTAATATAGAATACTTTCTAGTTCGTTCCCTCAGAGACTCAGACTAATTTATTGTCTAATTTAACTCACTCACCAATGTATGACTACTTCTCAATGTTAAGATAATAACACTTAAAATTGTTGATTAAATATTAACTATAATTAACTACTTAATTAACCACTTAACTAACACTTCAATTTATCAATAATAAAACACTCATGAGATCACAACTTCATTATTACTTCCTTCTATAGCCATAGTTATTACCTTTAGCATGTGACAGTGATGATATTAATCGAATAACACGAAACTGATAAAAGCCAACTTTCATTATACTAATACCATTCTACCAAACATCCACAATTAAGATAGAAGTTGAATAGTCATCAATTATGTTGAGTTCCTATATGTCTACAGAAATTGACAACACAATGATTTAAGCACAAGTTATTCCTTTTTGATTACATAGGGCAAATAAAACTGTTAGAGTTACCCACTAATCATGCACAACGTACATGAACCTATGCTAGCATGGCAAGTTCTAAATCTCAAGATCCACCGTCGCTTCACAAGAGATTAACACCCTATCTTATATGTTCGCGACGCACATAAGACGAATACGCACAACCAATACTAGATATCATGCAATCATCACATACTAAAGTATTAAACAATTAACTAAAGAATTCCATAATAAATCCGTTGCAACCCCATGATCACGATTAGCCCATAATAGAACTTATCGCCATCATGGGTTCATATGAAATCATGATAAACAAACACAAGAAAATAATAACTAAACTGATTATATTAAAACAGAGTACGTCACAAGAGTAAATAAGTCAAAGCAAGAAAACTAGCATCCAACGTCACAACGAAACAAGAATCACAAGAATATATGCTTCCTCTTCGTTGCTGTGTGCTAAATCGGTCTTCTTCCTTATCTCCTTCGCTTCTTGCAAAACACAATCTAAAACATAATCTCCTCTTAAATCTCTGTGAAAAACGTCTCAAATCTACCTATATAATAGTCCCATAAAACTCAGATTACATAGAAGTTGGAAGCCAAACAGAAGTAGAAGTCTAAAATAATATATCTTTTTCCCCGACCCTGCGCGGCCGCTCAGCATTTCTACGCGGGCGCGCAAGGCTGCTGCGCGGCCGCTCAGCATTGCTGCGCGGGCGCGCAGGACCCTTCTGGAAAAATTCCATGTTTGCTCCGTTTCTTCGCCGTAATCTGCCCGTTCTTTTCCTCTCGCAAAGGTGAACACATGCCAAGGCTTATTCTTGATGATTCCTCCTCCAAAATGCAACTAATACCCTGAAATGCATAAACACTAGAAAAACGCATCAAATACACAAAATACTTGATTTCAAGACACCAATTTAAGCCATTTTAAGACGTTCTAAGTGGTATAAAATGCCACTTATCACACCCCCAAACTTAAATCGATGCTTGTCCTCAAGCGTCACAGACTCAAAAACAAATAAAAATATGCATGAATGCAATCTATATAAAAATGCAACGATCCCCCTTACTACAATTAACCAACCAAATTGTCACATCTCAACGAATGCAGTTAGACACTAAAGATCAATAAACTCATGCAAACGGACATACAGCCAGAAACGTGGTGTGTGCAAATGCTTAACAGATATGCTTTGGAACTAGACCAATTACTATGACTAGACTATCCTCAAGGCAATCCTACGATTATACAAAGAATAAAAATTCTAGGCACAAAGTGATATACAACACTACAAGAACTCTGGAGCTTACTACGGAATCGTGCTTTTTATTTACAACTCAAATGCTTATTTGACCGTGCAATGAGTGAGGTCCACAAAAGACTTATACAATGGTATCCATGTAACGAGCGTTAGGTTAGCGGATCCCAGACTCTAAAAGCCTTAGGTCACTAGGCACAAAATCCCCTAAGAACTTAATAACTCGAATACCAAAGAGCCCACTCTTGATCAATTATGCAAATTTTTTTTTTTTTTTTTTTTTTCTTTGAGCAAGTGCGTTTCGCTCCATCTTGCTCAACCCTAGACTACTCGCATAACATGCGAGCCGGCTACTAGCCAATTGACGCCTAGCCACAACTAGCAACAAATTCCATTTTTACTCCATTTTTTTTTCTTTTTCATGCCTTTACCACTAAGAACCTATTATCAAATTCTAAGCATAATAAATAGATTATCCTCGAAAATAATCAGATCATAACAACAATCTAGTCCTTAAACATTCTCTAAGACTTAGTGACAATACAAGTGCTTCTAGCATGCATATCAACCTACACAACTTAATAACACTTTAATGCTATCACTACACTCGCATCAATATCACAATTCAGTCGATAAATCATTGCAAAAGGGATCATGGTATATGCATGAGCTATATGATATGACAAACAAATAAAGCTATATATAAAAAAAAACTATATGGCAAAAATTATGCAACTATATGAACTAACTATCATGAATATGCAGCTATATGACACACACAAAATATTCCTTAACTACCACCCCCAAACTTAAAATCGTCACTGTCCCCAGTGAAGGTAGTAGAAAGGAACACAGGGTATACCTACTCGGAGTCATCACCATCATCACCCTCAGTGGGTGGAGTATCAGGCGGCGGGTATGCAGAGTCCTCACCAAAAACTGGCCACTGGATATCAGCTCCAAGGCCTCGAAAAGCAGTCCCTAACGCAAGAGTGAGCTCCTGAGCAAACCTGCTCTGCGTCTCATACATGGCATCCATCCGCCGTGAAAGCCTCCTATACTGGGCATCACCCATCCCAGCACCCTCCTGAGCTCTCGAAGAACTAGCATCACCACGCCCTGGCCTGGCCATAGTAGCACCTCGTGCTGGACGCCCTCCTGGAAGACGATAACCCAGCCCATGCTCCTCAGGCTCACCACCGGTCCACTCCTGCATCCCATTCAGAGTGCCAGAATCTATCGGAGCTGCTGGCAACTGCAACTGCTCATGAGCCGGCCAGTTCACTCCTACTGCTCAGCATAGCTTTGTAACCGTGGATGCATAAGGGATGTTCATATGCTTTGCTCCCCTCAAAAACTTCAGAATTCCTTGGTAGATAAACTCACCAAGGTCCACATAGTATTCCTCATTCAGAATTCCCCACAACAACTGTGCTCTCTCAACTGTGACCTCGTGTGCATGTGAAGAAGGCAAAATATTAGCACATATAAATGCATTCCATGCACGGGCATACCTGTTCATGGCGATCGCCGGAAAGTGACGATACTCATTATTGGCTGGACTGCGGTTCCAAACTGTGCCCGGTCGACAGAGAGTCGCACAAATCAAATCCAAGTCAAAATCCTCAGCAGTCTTTTCATTCCAGTTCTCCTCCTCAGGCTTTCTCTCTCGCTGTCCAATCACACGGCGAATCGCCGCAGGATGATAATCAACCCTCAGCCCACGAACTACAGAAAACCCATTCTTTTCAGCCTTCGCGTTCGTGTAGAACTCGCGAACCATACTCATCGGTACTGCTTCGGGTGACTCACAAAAAGCTATCCACCCCTTCTCTGCAATCATGGGTAACAACTCACCATCCCTCCCTGATCGTAAAAACCCCCTCTCCTTCAGAATCGGCTTCCCCAACAGCCTAGTGTACTCCTCCTCCGCAGCTCTGTGAGTTAACCGAGGCCTTGCAGCAGTACCCCTTGATGAATCAGCAGTAAGAACTGTGCTGCTGCTGTCAATAGTGCGTGCTCTCTTGGGTGCCATTGATTTGTGAATAAAAGTGTGTAAGAACTGATTTTTGATGTTTATGAGAGGGTTTAAGTGTAGGAAGTTTGTGGGAGATATGTGGGATAGGTGTATGTATATATAGGGTGTGGAGTAGGTTAAATTAGATTAGGAGTGGGGTTGAGGGATAAAATCATGGGGTAATGGGAAAAGAATTCGTGGGTTTATGGGCTGTGATGGGTTTTTGTGTTTTTTTTTTTTTTCTGAACTGCAAAAAATTTTCTGGATCTCGACCCCTGCGCGGCCGCTCAGCATTTCTGCGCGGGCGCGCAGAAAGCTGCGCGGGCGCGCAGAGGGTCTCTGGAATTTTTTTTTTCAGCCCCTGTTTTCTGATTTTTTTGTGTTTTTGGATAGGTTATTAACTTCTAAGGGTTCCTGTAACAACAATTCATGGGTTGCCTCCCACGCAGCGCTTCTTTTTCGTCATTAGCTTGACGTTCCGTACCTTTCTCAAGTAGTCAACAAAATGGCACTAACCACCTCTCGGTTTGCCATGTCCCCATAGTAGTGCTTCAACCGCTGACCGTTAACCTTGAATGCTTGGTCCGAATCATTCTCAAAAATTTCCACCGCTCCATGTGGAAACACAGTTTTGACAATAAAAGGTCCAGACCACCTTGATTTCAACTTCCCAGGAAAAAGTCGGAGCCGAGAGTTGAATAACAGAACTTGTTGCCCTGGCACAAAAAACTTAGGATGTAGCTTCCTATCGTGCCACCTCTTCACCTTTTCCTTATACATTTTGTTATTCTCGTACGCTTGAAGTCGAAATTCATCAAGTTCATTAAGCTGAAGCATTCTTTTCTTACCAGCTGCATCTAAATCCAGGTTCAATTTCTTCAATGCCCAGTGGGCCTTATGCTCAAGCTCCGCCGGTAGATGACATCCCTTACCGTACACCAACTGAAACGGTGACATCCCAAGTGGAGTTTTGTATGCTGTTCTGTAAGCCCAAACAGTTTCATCGAGCTTTAAAGACCAATCCTTCCTTGATGGACAAACAACCTTCTCTAGAATGCGCTTTATCTCTCTGTTAGACACTTCCGCTTGACCATTTGTTTGCGGATGATAGGCAGTAGCTACTCGATGATTCACATTATAACGTCGCATCATAGAAGTGAACTTACGGTTGCAAAAATGCGATCCTTCATCACTTATGATTACCCGAGGTATTCCAAACCTTGTGAAAATTTGCTTATGAAGAAAATTTAGCACTGCCTTTGCATCATTTGTCGGTAAAGCTTTAACTTCGACCCATTTTGAGACATAATCGACTGCCAGCAAGATGTACTGATTATTGAAAGATGAGATAAAAGGCCCCATGAAATCGATTCCCCATATATCAAAGACCTCGACTTCAAGTATCACATTTAATGGCATCTCATCCTTCCTTGACAAATTTCCCACTCTTTGGCAACGATCACACCTTAAAACAAACTGATGAGCATCCTTGAACAAAGTAGGCCAGAAAAAACCTGCTTGCAGAATACGAGCTGCCGTCTTCTCACCTCCATAGTGTCCACCATAAACCGTGGAATGGCAGTCTCGTAATATCCCCTCCGTCTCACAGAACGGGATACATCTCCTGATGATCTGGTCAGCTCCCTGTCTAAACAAATATGGTTCATCCCACATATACCACTTCACCTCATGCAGAAACTTCTTCTTTTGAGCGGATGTCAAATTAAGCGGCATTATATTGCTGACAAGATAGTTTACAATATCTGCAAATCATGGTTCTTCCTCCTGATTTGCAAACAACTGCTCATCCGGAAAAGATTCATTGATTAACGTCCTATCTTGTGAAGTAGAATCGGGATTCTCCAACCTAGAGAGATGGTCAGCTACTTGATTCTCAGTACCTTTTCTATCTTTGATCTATAACTCAAATTCTTGAAGTAAAAGCACCCAACGAATGAGTCTCGGCTTCGAATCCTTCTTAGAAACCAGATAGCGAATAGCTGCATGATCAGTGAATACTGTCACTTTCGTACCAAGCAGATAAGATCGAAATTTCTCAAAGCCAAAGACTATAGCCAAAAGCTCCTTCTCAGTAGTGGTGTAGTTCAATTGGGCCCCATTTAAAGTCTTACTCGCATAGTAGACCACATGGAAGAGATTTTTCTTGCGCTGTCCCAGAACTGCACCTACCGCATAGTCACTCGCATCACACATCATCTCAAACGGTTCTGTCCAATCTGGTGCTGTAATAACTGGTGCCGTGATCAAACTCTCCTTGAGAGTCTCGAATGCTGCCAAACATTCATCATCAAATTTAAAAGGCACATCTTTCTCAAGTAAATTGCACAACGGCTTAGATATCTTTGAAAAGTCCTTGATGAATCACCGATAAAAACCCGCATGACCGAGAAAACTACGGATTCCTTTCACCGAATTAGGTGGGGGAAGATTTTCAATGACTCCCACCTTGGCCTTGTCCACCTCCAGACCTTTGCTAGAGACCTTATGCCCAATGATAATGCCTTCACGCACCATAAAATGACATTTCTCCCAATTAAGCACCAAATTAGTTTCCACGCATCTTTTGAGTACGGCGCGCAGATTATTCAAACATTCATCATATGACTGTCCAAAGACGGAGAAGTCATCCATGAACACTTCGACGTTATTTCCAATCATGTCAGAGAATATAGCCATCATACATCTCTGAAAGGTGGCCGGGGCGCCACATAACCCAAACGAAACTCTTCGAAAAGCAAATGTGCCAAATGGACAAGTGAAGGTAGTCTTTTCCTGATCCTCTGGTGCAATACAAATCTGATTATACCCGGAATAACCATCCAGAAGACAAAAATACTCATGTCCCGCCAATCTGTCAAGCATTTGATCAATAAATGGAAGAGGGAAGTGATCCTTCCTTGTGGCTTTGTTCAATTTTCTATAATCCATGCATACTCTCCATCCTGTAACTGTTCGAGTAGGGATGAGCTCATTCTTTTCATTTGCGACCACAGTGATACCTCCTTTCTTAGGTACACATTGCACGGGGCTCACCCACGAGCTGTCAGAAATAGGATAAATGATGCCTGCATCTAGCCATTTCAGAATTTCTTTCTTCACCACCTCCTTCATGATCGGGTTCAGTCTTCGCTGCTGTTCCACAGTTGGCTTACTTCCTTCCTCTAGCAGAATTTTATGCATACAATATGAAGGACTTATCCCCTTGATGTCTGCTATGGTCCATCCTATAGCCGATTTGAATTCTCTCAAAATCCTTAAGAGCTTGTTTTTCTCACTACCTGAAAGGTCAGCTGAAATAATAACAGGTAACGTAGATGAATCACCTAAAAAAGCATACCTCAAGTGTTCAGGTAATGGTTTGAGCTCTAAGGTAGGTGCTTCCTCTATTGATGGTTTGAGCTTCCCTTCAGCGTTCTTGAGGTCAGAAGTACCAAGAGATTCAAATGGTATATCCAGCTTTCGCTTCCAGGGAGAAGCGTTCAGATATTGTAATTGCTCGTTGCTATCTTCATCATCACTGTCAAATTCCCCCACTAAGGCCTTTTCCAATGCATCAGACATTAGCATGTGCTCGAGTTCCGAAGTAACCGCAGAATCAATCACATCCACTTTTAAGCACTCCTCATCTTCTGTCGGGAATTTCATTGCCTTGAATACGTTGAAGGTCACATCCTGATCTTGGACTCGCATAGTAAGTTCCCCTTTTTACACATCTATCAAGGTACGGCCAGTAGCCAAGAAAGGCCTCCCCAAGATTATGGGAATCTTCTTATCTTCCTCAAAATCCAGAATAACAAAATCTGCATGAAAGAAGAGCTTATCCACCTTGACAAGCACATCCTCAACTATGCCCCTTGGGTAAGTAATGGAACGGTCAGCCAATTATAGCGACATGTATGTGGGTTGTGGATCAGGCAGATCCAGCTTTTTAAAGATCGACAAGGGCATCAGATTAATGCTTGCTCCCAAATCACAAAGGCACTTGTCGAAAGTTAGATTGCCAATGGTGCAAGGAATGGTGAAGCTTCCTGGATCTTTCAGTTTTGGTGGTAACTTTTGTTGCAGAACAGCGCTGCATTCTTCCGTGAGAGCAACGGTTTCAAGGTCATCCAGTTTCACCTTCCTTGAAAGAATAGTCTTCATAAACTTCGCATAACTAGGCATTTGTTCCAGAGCCTCATCGAAAGGTATATTGATGTGAAGTTTCTTGAACACCTCCAGAAACTTCCCGAACTGTCTATCCAACTTTTGTTGCTGCAATCTCTTAGGAAAAGGTGGTGGAGGATATAGTTGTTTCTCCCCTGTATTAGCCTCAGGCAGAGTGTGTTCAACAGTAGTCTTCCTTGGTTCCGCCGCTTTCTCCTTTTGCTTAAATTCTTTATCTCTAACTTCAGCTTCGACTTCTTTTGCCTTTTCAGCATCAGCTACTTTTCCAGACCTTAAGGTAATAGCCTTGACTTGCTCTTTAGCTTCCTTCCTGCCTGGTACTTCCGTGTCACTGGGAAGAGTGCCAGGTTGACGATTGAGCACTGCATTGGCTAATTGACCGATTTGATTTTCCAAGGTCTTGATAGAAACCACCTGAGTCTTGCACAACAGCTTAAGTTCCTCAAAATCAGCACTAGTAGGTGCAGCTGCACTTCCCTGTTGAGGATATGATTGCCTTGTAGCATACTGCTGTGGTTGCTGGAATCCAGGTGGGTTAAACTGTTTACTCACTCCTTGCTGATATGGTGGCTGAATAGCATTCTGATTATTCCCCCAGCTGAAATTTGGATGATTTCTGTTGTTACGATGATAGGTCGCTGGCACAGGCTATTGTTGTCGCTGATAATTATTCACATATTGAACAGATTCGTTGACAAGAGAACACTGATCCGTAGCATGAGAACCTGCACAAAGCTCACAAACCATAGCTATTTGATTAACTCCATACGTAGCCAGAGAATCAACCTTCATTGATAGCGCTTGGAGCTGGGCTGCAATAGCGGTGGCTGCATCAACTTCCAGAATACCTGCGACCTTGCCTGACGTCATCCTCTGAGTTGGGTTTTGATGCTCATTTGCAGCCATCGTCTCGATAAGATTATACGCCTCAGTATAGCTTTTAGCCCATAAGGCGCCTCCAGCTGCTGCATCGAGCATGGGCCGAGATTGGGCCCCCAAACCATTATAAAAACCAGTGATTACCATCCAATCCGGCATTCCATGATGTGGACATTTCCTCAACATTTCCTTGTAGCGTTCCCAAGCCTCGCACATAGATTCTGTAGGTTGTTGCGCAAATTGAGTAAGAGCACTCCTCATAGCAGCAGTCTTTGCCATTGGATAAAACTTCACCAGAAACTTTTGCGCAAGATCTTGCCACGTAGTGATGGACCCAGCTGGTTCAGAATGTAACCAGTCTTTAGCCTTATCCCTCAGTGAGAATGGGAAAAGCCTCAACTTGATAGCCTCATCAGTCACGCCATTATACTTAAAAGTGCTGCAGATCTCGACAAAATTCCTTATGTGCATGTTGGGGTCTTCAGTTGCCGCTCCTCCAAAAGAAACAGAATTCTGCACCATCTGAATAGTGCCCGGCTTGATTTCAAAGGTGTTAGCTTGAATAGACGGATGAAGGATGCTTGACTGAATATCATCAATTTTAGGCCGAGAAAAATCCAAAAGAGCTGGATCAGCTTGAACAATACGATCTCCCATGTTTACTGGTTCTTTCTGCTCAGTTCCTGAATCCGAATCCTCAAAATCTAACTTCTCCGGTGCATCAAGAACTTCGTCTTTCTCCTCAGCTGTATCTAAGGTCCTCTTGCGAGCACGAGAACTAGTTTGCATAAACGCTTGCTAAAGTACCTGAAACACAACCGAAAAGAGTAATTAACTACTACGTCCTAATCACTGAGTCCTAATGACCAATGATGGTAAGTACATAAACTAAACAAATACGCCGAGTCCCCGGCAGCGGCGCCAAAAACTTGTTAGGGCGAAATCACGCACTAATATTCACGCAAGTATACGCGTTCGCAAGTAATATAGAATACTTTCTAGTTCGTTCCCTCAGAGACTCAGACTAATTTATTGTCTAATTTAACTCACTCACCAATGTATGACTACTTCTCAATGTTAAGATAATAACACTTAAAATTGTTGATTAAATATTAACTATAATTAACTACTTAATTAACCACTTAACTAACACTTCAATTTATCAATAATAAAACACTCATGAGATCACAACTTCATTATTACTTCCTTCTATAGCCATAGTTATTACCTTTAGCATGTGACAGTGATGATATTAATCGAATAACACGAAACTGATAAAAGCCAACTTTCATTGTACTAATACCATTCTACCAAACATCCACAATTAAGATAGAAGTTGAATAGTCATCAATTATGTTGAGTTCCTATATGTCTACAGAAATTGACAACACAACGATTTAAGCACAAGTTATTCCTTTTTGATTACATAGGGCAAATAAAACTGTTAGAGTTACCCACTAATCATGCACAACGTACATGAACCTATGCTAGCATGGCAAGTTCTAAATCTCAAGATCCACCGTCGCTTCACAAGAGATTAACACCCTATCTTATATGTTCGCGACGCACATAAGACGAATACGCACAACCAATACTAGATATCATGCAATCATCACATACTAAAGTATTAAACAATTAACTAAAGAATTCCATAATAAATCCGTTGCAACCCTATGATCACGATTAGCCCATAATAGAACTTATCGCCATCATGGGTTCATATGAAATCATGATAAACAAACACAAGAAAATAATAACTAAACTGATTATATTAAAACAGAGTACGTCACAAGAGTAAATAAGTCAAAGCAAGAAAACTAGCATCCAACGTCACAACGAAACAAGAATCACAAGAATATATGCTTCCTCTTCATTGCTGTGTGCTAAATCGGTCTTCTTCCTTATCTCCTTCGCTTCTTGCAAAACACAATCTAAAACATAATCTCCTCTTAATTCTCTGTGAAAAACGTCTCAAATCTACCTATATAATAGTCCCATAAAACTCAGATTACATAGAAGTTGGAAGCCAAACAGAAGTAGAAGTCTAAAATAATATATCTTTTTCCCCGACCCTGCGCGGCCGCTCAGCATTTCTGCGCGGGCGCGCAAGGCTGCTGCGCGGCCGCTCAGCATTGCTGCGCGGGCGCGCAGGACCCTTCTGGAAAAATTCCATGTTTGCTCCGTTTCTTCGCCGTAATCTGCCCGTTCTTTTCCTCTCGCAAAGGTGAACACATGCCAAGGCTTATTCTTGATGATTCCTCCTCCAAAATGCAACTAATACCCTGAAATGCATAAACACTAGAAAAACGCATCAAATACACAAAATACTTGATTTCAAGACACCAATTTAAGCCATTTTAAGACGTTCTAAGTGGTATAAAATGCCACTTATCACTTGGAAGTTCCTGATTCCCAAGGGAATTTTTCCTAGCAACATGCTGTCCATCTGCGAGCCCATCTTTGTCAAGGTATCCGCATTGCTATTCTCTTTTCTTGGCAAACCTTTCAACTTGGTGCTACCAAATATTTGGAGCAAGCACTGCAAACACCTCATGTATAACTAAGTTCGAGGTCCTAAGGCCTGGAACCCTCCATTAACTTGATTAACTACCAACTCCGAGTTGCTCCGAGCTATCAAATTCATAACTCCCACCTCCAAAACTATCTTTAGACCATTGATCAGGGCTTCATATTTATCGTCACTTTTGGTGACATAAAACTTAAAGTGAATGGCACACATCAAGTAGTGTCCCTCCGGAGTAATCAAAACAATCCCAGCTCCTGCTCCGTTATTATTCACAGCCCCATCGACATGTAGAATCCATCAAGGGTGTAGGAACTCTTCTCTCTCTTTGTCAAGGGAATTTCCCTGTAAAGAAGGTTATGCCAACAATCTAGCCTTCTCATCTACCTCGAAATCAAACTCAATTATGAAGTCAGCCAACGCATGTCCCTTAATTGCTGTGCGAGGGCAATATTCCAGATCAAACTGTTCCAACTCAACTGCCCACTTCAGCATTCTTCCTGACGACTCTGGCTTACGTAAGATGTGCCTCAGAGGATAAGCGGTGCAGACCTCTATCCGATGAGCTTGGAAGTATGGCTTTAGCTTTTCTGTCGTAAGGACGAGGGCATATACTAACGTTTCCATGCTGGTGTATCTAGTCTTTGCATCCAATAATCTCTTACTCACATAATACACCAATGATTGGCGGCCCTCTTCCTCTATCACCAATGCTGCACTGATGGAATATTCTGAGACCGCCAAGTAGAGAATCAATGTTTCCCCATCCCCTGGCTTTGCTAACATAGGAGGATTCCCAATCTTTCTTTGATTTTCTGAAAAACTTTCTCATAGTCAGAGGTCCATATAAAATCTTTTCCCATGCCTTTAATTGACTTAAAGAATTCTTTGCATCTGTCTGGAGATTTTGAAATAAATTGATTCATTACTACAATTCTTCCTGTTAAACTCTGTACTTGCTTGACGCTGGTGGGAGATTTTGTAACACCCCCAGATCCGGGGTCGGGGATCCGGGTCGTCACGGTCTTTCTTTCCATAATATCACTTAACTTAATTAATAATAAATAACCTCATGCTGTGACCCCACACTAACACACACCACAACACGTTATAGTCTCAGAGATGAAATTGAAATAAGTATAAGTCCTTGGATCCACAATTTAAAAGTTATTACAACCCAAAATGATTGCTTGATAAGTTTACAGTTAATTTCCATTATCTGCCACAAGTTATAATTATACATAATTGATTCCCAAAAGTAGAATGCCTGATCTACAAATAGATCTACCTCTGCAGCTATAACAGCTAAGATATCAACGGGAAGACGCAGGACGCTTTCCACGCTCTTGCGCTGGGTCTGCTTGAGTCTGGCCATCCTTCCTAACTGTTGTTGAGTGATAAATAAATGAAGCAAGAGTGAGCATTATAGCTCGCAAGATAATATATAGCGTAATCAATAATGCAAGTATCTAACCAGATAACTTACTGGAAATTCTTATTAAGTGTAAAAATATTACTTACTGGATATAAGCTTAAAGGGAGATGAACATACCAATTACTTCACTATACTTATATCATTTTAGAAAACTACTTGAACGACCACTGTTCAAAGTATACTATGTTTTCAAAGGTTCATCATATAGATGAGACTACAATATAAGACTTGAATAGATTCAATATTTGAAATATTGTTTAAAAGAAATGAAGTTACGAGATACTTCATTTGATGGAAACATCATTATAACTGTTTGACCCTGTCAATGCTTCGGCAATCACCCATCCGTAGCCTTTCGATCGAAATGCTCCGGGTAGTGTTGGAGAAATATCCTAACTGGATGATGAACTCATTACGGGAGTTTGCCGCGCCAGGAAGACCACTTACGAAGATCAGTCGCAGTAGTGCAACCCCACCATATTCTACATGTAGAGGAGAATAGTCGGATTCACTTGTCAACCAAACACTAGACTCCTAAGGAACGAACCATCTTAGCGGAACTTCCGGGCCATTGGGGCCAGTATAATAAGGCTGGGCCGGCGTCACTCGACCACTTACGCCACTCCTAGTTCAGATCAAATCCATGACTCTGAAACGTAAAGCTCGTCCCCCCTTTCCCCAAGTAGAAACATGTTGATACGGCTCCACAAGAAGTCGTATCTAGTTGGAAAGGAAAACTCACCGATATTTCCCAGGCGATGCCTATTAATGGATTAACTTGTTCCAAGAATTTTACTTCTCGAGTGTTGGGTAAGTAATCAAAGACTCTTTTATCAAAACAGCATCCTTGTTGCAAATATAAAAATACATCACGAAGCCGGATTCCTCATATTTTTGAGAGAGTATTTAAATCCCCATCGGAAGGAAGATCTTAAATTTGAAAACAAGTTTTGGGATCCACTCTAACCTTCCAAAAATAGTTTTGATCAAGCCCGAAAATAATCTCTAGAAATTTTTAAAGTAAAAATGATTTGATAGTATCAATTATTTTCCGAATACTTGGCAATTATCGAAACATTATTCGTTAGGAAAATAAAGAATATTATTTAATAAAATAAGCGGAATCATAAGTCCTCAAATGAATATTCAAAATAATATACATTAAATAAAATAAGCGGAGTCATAAGTCCTCGAATGAATATTCAAAATAATATTCATTAAATAAAATAAAACTATCGAATAAACCTTATCTGATTAATAGTTTTGAAAACTATATATATGTATATATAAATATATATAATATACTCGGGAATATCGCCTCCCGGTTTAGAAAGATGTTCAACTCTGGGTCCCTTATATTAAGGGTATACGCAAGTACTGCTTATCTCTAGCATAGGTATTATGCAGTTTATAATCAATTGAATCAACAATGAGATATCAAGATTACGAAATAGGCATGCATATATATATCATATCAACATGCTACAATATATCGCAAGACTTGCTAATAACAACCATGCACTTATCTCAAGATAATGCATCAATATATTTACATCACAACAACAGTATAACGGGTAGAAAACTTGCCTGAGCGACTGGGGTTGGTAAAAGGCCTGAGACGAGTCTGATAACCTATAAACAACATATAAGTTAGAATTAAACCATGGTCGCTTAAGAAACTAGTCTTTAACCAATTACACTCTAACTTTCGCTTTTGCGCTTAACGATTCACATAAGTCGCTCGAGTACGCTCGGCTCCACCATTTTTAATAAATTAACCGTTACGAATTTTAAGGCGATGCTTTCGCGAATACCCTACCAACTGACCCTTTAACCTTACATAATTATTTCATACTCCAAATAGTCATTTAAGGACCTTAAGCAAGGTTTCAAAGTAAGGCGAGGGGAAATGGTTCGTTCACGAAACGCCCTTACTTAAAACGGTCGTTTCTCCTAAACCGTACATCGGATTCAAGCGAACCACATATCAAAACGAAGCTTACGACACAATCTAGCTAAAAATGGAAACGTCACAGATTCAACAGTTAGATTTCTGTCCCGAATACTAAGAACAATCAGTTGTAAAAAAACGGGCATTACGACGGCTATGTTTACGCGATTACCAAGTTTTAACCACTTCAAATCAATCACAATCCAACTCATAATCAACATTACAACCAAACTCCATCCAAAGTTCACTACATCAGTCTCAACATCTCACGATTTTCCAATTTATACTACCCCAAACATGAACTAATAGCTATACTTAAGTTCATTAACCAATAACCAAGATTTACAACTCAAACCCATTACAAATCCAACCAAAATCTAAATATACATGAATCATACTTCCCATGAACTATACCAATCATAACAAGCTCTAAATATTCAAAATTAAGGCTAGGGTAAGAGATTATACCTTCCTTGGTGAGTAGAAGTAACTAAGGAGCTTGAAACAACCTTTGAAAATCCTTACAAAAGCTATATCTAAACAAAAACACAAGATCAAAAATTTCAAGTTCTTGAAAACACTATTCACTCTCTTCTTTAATGATTTATTGAAAGAGATTGTGAAGGAAATGGAAGCTTAGATTCCTAGGATAGCCATATCTAAGTATAAGGGACCTTGGATAATTACCTTACAAATTAACAAGGCTTGGATCTTGGTTTTTTGATTTTTCTCTCCTTGAAAAGATGAAGAAGCCGAGAGATTCTCTTCTTGAAATAAAAAGTCAACTTCAATTTTGTGTTATGATTTTCCTTGGCTTGGTTGATATTCTTTTGTTGTTAATTACTTTTTACCATGGTGAAAAATGTATGGCTCATAATCAACTAACCACTCCTTCCCACTTGTCATGCTTATGTCACCATGCTTAAGTTATATTGTTAACACTTGTCATCTCCTTGTTGGTGTGATGACATTATCATCCACTAACCTCTTTGATTAACCCTTAATTACTTGGTTAATGACCGCTTATCTGTTATACGGTTCACTTAACTTTCGTTCTCGTTTATCGTTTGAGGGATCATACTCGGGATCTTATTACTTGGGTTCCCTTAAACCTTTCTCAATATTTTATATTCCTTCTATGATCCTCTCTTATAATCCTTGAAATCAAATCCCTTTAATCACGTTACCTTATATTCAATTCTTTCTGTATCTGGTGGATTTTCGGGAAAAATCAAAGTGTTCGAATTTGGACTCTGATGATCTTTACATACACTTGTATACCCTATAGAGTACTCATAAGATCTCAGAATATCAATAAAAGAACTGCTACATAGTGTGGCATGAAAAGTTTTCTTATTCAGCATAATCAGCAAAATCACTATTCATAAGGGTTACAAAAAGTCCAAAATTTTTGGGGTTATTACAGTCTCCCCTCCTTAAAAGGATTCTGTCCCAGAATCTGATAGAAAACAAGTGGGGGTACTTTTCTAGCATTACGCTCTCTAGTTCTCAAGTCAACTCCTCCACATTATGATTCTGCCATAGCACTCTGACTAGCTTGATCACTTTGTTCCGAAGCACCTGCTCCTTTTTATCCATAATCTTCACTGGTTTCTCCACGTAAGTCAGGTCTGGTTGCATGTCCACCTGCTCGTATTCCACTATGTGCCTGGCATCCCGATGATACTTCCTTAGCATTGACATATGGAACACATTATGAACTTGTTGTAGGTTCGGGGGTAAGGCTAGCTCGTAAGCTAACTTCCCAATCTGTCTTAGTATCTCAAAAGGTCCAATGTACCTTGGGCTTAGTTTCCCTTTCTTTCCGAACCTCATTAATCCCTTCCAAGGGGATACCTTTAGCAGTACTAAGTCCCCTACTTCATATTCTTTATCCTTTCGGGCTAAGTCTGCATACTTCTTCTGTCAGTCTTGGGCTGCTACAAGCCGTCCTCGGACCAAAGGTCTGCATACTTCTTCTATAGGATGAAGTTGTAGAGCACAAGATGCTCGGACCAGCAGTAGTCCAAAGGACCAAGGATATAATAGATCTAATCAGAGGACGGCTGGTAGTAGCCCAAGATGGACATAAGAAGTATGTTGATTTGACGCGAAAGGACAAAGAATAGGAAATAGGGGACCTAGTGCTGTTATAGGTATTCCCTTGGAAAGGATGGATGAGGTTCGGAAAGAAAGGAAAGCTAAGCCCACGAATTGTTGGACCCTTGGATATATTAAGACGTATTGGGAAGTTAGCACATGAGCTAGCCCTACCCCCGAACATGTAGCAAGTTCATAACGTGTTCCACGTATCAATGTTAAGGAAGTATAATTCGGATGCCAGACAAATAGGGGTGTATGAGCGCATAGACATGCAAGAAGACGTAACCTATATGGAGCAACCAGGAAGGGTTATAGATCGAAAAGGGACAAATGCTTAGGAGAAGGGTTATCAAAGTAGTCAGAGTTGGTAGTAGAACCACAATGTGGGAAAATTGACTTGAGAGTTAGGAAGTGCAATGCTAAGAAAGTATCCCTATTCATTTTTATCTGATTCTGGGACATAATCCATTTAAGGAGGGGAGACTGTAATAACCCCAATTTTTGGAAATTTTTGTAACCCTTATGAATAGTGATTTTGCTGATTAAGAAAACTTTTCATGCCACACTATGTAGCAGTTCTTTTATTGATATTCTGAGATCTTATTAGTACTCTATATGGTATATAAGTGTATATAACGATCGTCAGAATCCAAATTCGAATACTTTGATTTTTCCCGAAAAATCCACCAGATACCGAAAGAATGGAGTATAAGGTAACATGATTAAAAGGATTTAAATTCAAGGATTAAAAGAAAGGATCATATAAGGAATATAATATATTGAGAAAGGTTTAGGGGAACCTAAGTAATAAGATCCCGGATATGATCCCTCAAACGATTAGCAAGAACGAACGATAAACGAGTCATAAAACAATTAAACGACAAGTAATGCAAGAGAGATTAGTGCAAGGATTAAGGATGTTAACCAAGCAATTAAGCAATGATTAGCATAAGAAGATGCTTCCACCACCAAGTGATGACAAGTGGCAAAAGATGAAGTCACCAAGATGATGTAATGCTTAGTCATACTCCATTTACTTTAATCAACCAACAAATCATCCAAATATCTCATTCACTTCATTTTCCACCACAAACACATTCAACAAAGAAAATACTCTCCCAAGAACATCTACTCTCGGCTTCTTCATCATTTCAAGGAGAAAAATTCCAAAAATCAAGATTCTAGCCTTGTTAATTTGCAAGGTAATTACCCAAGGTCCCTTATGATTAGATAAGCATATCCTAGGAGTTTAAGCTTCTATTTCTTCATGAATCTCTTCCAATAAATCAAGGAAGAAGATGATGAATAGTGTTTTCAAGATTACTAACTTTATTTTCTTTGATTTCCTTTAAGATCCAAGCATTCCTAAGCTATCTCAAGGCTTCTTAAGGCTTCCTAGCTACTCTAATCACTCCAAGGAAGGTATAACCCCTCCAAACCTTAACTTTACTTTGAGTATTAGGGTTGGTTTTTTTTGGTATAGTTCATGAAAGCATGATTCATGTATATTTAGAGTTTGGTTGAATTTGTAATAAGTTTCAGGTGTAGATCTTGGTTATTGGTTAATGAACCTTAAGTATAGTTAGTAGCTCTTGTTGTGGTTAAATAATTTGGATAAAACATGAGGTTATGGACTGCTTTAGTAGGACTTGGATGAATTTTGGTTGTATGGTTGGTTGTAGGTTGATTTGTGGATTAATTGGAGTAGTTTAAACTTTGGTAATCACGTAAACATAGCCGTCGTAATGCCCGATTTACCTTAGACTGTTTTTGTTCTTAACTTCAGGACCCGTGAACTCACTGCAAGATTCTGACCATTGCCAAGTTTAGATAGTTCATGTTACGAGCTTCGTTTTGATATGTGGTTCGCTTGAATCCGATGTACGGTTTAGGAGAAACGACCGTTTTAAGTAACGGCATTTCGCGGACGAACCATTTCCCCTTGCCTTACTTTGAAACCTTGGTTAAGGCCCTTAAATAACTAATTGGAGTATGAAACAATTATGTAAAGTGTATTAGGCAGTTGGTAGAGTACTCGCAAAAGAATTGCCTTAAAATTCTTAATGGTTAATTTATTAAAAATGGTGGAGCCGAGGGTACTCGAGCGACTTATATGAATCGTGAAGCGAAGGTTAGAGTCTAATTGGTTAAAGTCTAGTTTCTTAAGCGACTTTGGTTTAATTCAACTTATATGTTGTTTATAGGTTACCAGACTCGCCCCAAGCCTTTTACCACCCCCAGTCGCTCAGGCAAGTTTTCTACCCGTATAACTGTTGTTGTGATGTAAATATGTATATGCATTATCTTGTGATAAGTGCATAATTGTTATTAGCAAATCTTGCGATATATTAGAGCATGTTGATATGATATATATATATATATATGCATGCCTGTTTTGTAATCTTGATATTCTATTATCAATTCAAATTCTTATAAACTGCATAATACCTATGCTAGAGATAAGCAGTAGTTGCGTATACCCTTAGTATAGGGGACCCAAAGGTGAACATTTTTCTAAACCGGGAGTCGATGTTCCCGAGTATATTATATATATATTTTTATATATATATAGAGATATAGTTTTCAAAACTATTAATCAAATAAGGTTTATTCGATAACCTTATTTTATTTAATGAATATTATTTTGAATATTCATTCGAGGATTATGACTCCGCTTATTTTTTTTTAATGAATATTATTTTGAATATTCATTCGAGAACTTATGACTCCGCTTATTTTATTAAATAATATTCTTTATTTTATTAAAGAATAATGTTTCGATAATCAAACTTATTTTCGATTATTCAAATAAAGGTCGTACTTTCGTATGAGTATATCTTTGGTTATTTATTATTCATTTCAAGTATGAGTTTTAAAACTTCTACTTCAATTATTTTTATAAAGATTATCCTTTATGAGAATATTATTTAAATAATAATATTCAGATATTCTCCAACATATCGGGACTGATTTATTTTATTAAATCAGCATTACTCCAAACATTCTCAAAAATGTTTTCGAGTCTTCAAAATTATTTTTAAAATGGATCCTAAAACTCGTTTTCAAATTTAAGATCTTCCTTTCGAAGGGGACTTGAATACTCGCTCAAAAATCCTAGGGATCCGGCTGTGTGGTGTATTTTATATTTGCAACATGGTTGTTGTTTTGAGAAAACAATTTGATTACTTGCCCAATGTTCGGGAAGTAAGTCCATCTAATTGAGTCGGCATAAGCGACAGGCCGGGGTACGGTCTATGAAGGTGTAAGAGGCTGGGTGACAGTCCATCCACGCGTGAGTGGCCGGGTAACGGTCTAGCGCGAGGTCCTAATGCGGCCAGGGTGATGACCGGCGAGGAATTCATCCATCTACAGTTGAAAAGGTTACTTATTGGTATCTTTTTCTGATCAGCAAGATATCGGGTTTATGCCAAAATTCTTTTTTTTCCAAATTCATTGGATATCACAACTCTGTTCATACTTTACATGAAAGAGGTTTTCAGGAAATGTATGAGAGATATATATATGGATATATATATATATATATATATATATATATATATATCAGGACTTAATGAAGTATCTCGTAACTTCATTTCATTCAATAATATTTTAAAGATTGAATCTATTCAAGTCTTATCTTGTAGTCTCATCTGTGTGATGAACTTTTGAAAATAATTATAACTTAAACGGTGGTAGTTCAAGTAGTACTCAGAAAAGATATAAGTATATTGGAGTATCTTGTAACTTCATCTTTTAACTTATATCTAGTAAATGATTATCTTATGCATGACAAAGACTTCAGAAAAAAAAACGTTGAGACAAGGTTAGATATATGAGATCACCATGCAACGATATTTTTATACAGTTATAAACTGGAACTCTGTGTATATTATGCATGGAAGAGGACTTCGAAGATTTTGAAAAGTATATATACATATATACTGAACATTTTGTGACTTGGTCGCGTTAAGATATCAATCTTGGTTCATATCTGCTTGACCAAGACTTTCATGAGTATAATGATGGGAATGCTCATATATTGTTAATCATTATACATATTATTTTGGTGGGCTTGTTGCTCACTCTTGCTTTCTTCTTTCATCACACAATAACAGATAGACAAAATGAACAGGACTAAGCTCCCAATTCGCAAGCGGATAGGAAACGTTCCGCAGTTTCCTGTAGGCGTGGATGACGCTGTAGCTGAGGTAGGAACTACTAGTAGGCTATCAACTATTGATGTATATTTACAGACTATAATAATGGCAAGGAAAATATAAATTTATTCAGAAACCCTTTTTAAGGTGTAATGGTTTATAATTGTGGAATAAAACGACTTGTGTTATTTTTGGATATTCATCTCTGAGACTATAACTTGTGGTGTGTGTGTATATTGTGGGGTCACAGTACGCAGTAGTTGGTTATTTATTTAGATTGAGTATTATTAAGGGAAATGGAACTCGTAACAACCCGGATCCCCGACCCCGGATTTGGGAGTGTTACAGCAGGTTACTGGCTTTCCTCTACAATCCCCAGAGTGCATCCTTCCACAAGTGTTACAGGCTGGCAATGGGGGTCGAGACTAATTGGAATATGACATTCCTGACTTCTGGCAGCTCTGGCTCACATTCACACTTACGGGCCGCTTGAACCCAGTACTCCTTCCCGGTAGGGACACTGCCCCTCGATTGAATCTAGTTGGGAAGCTCCCTCCTGCGGGACCTCCGCCCATGCTCATACTTTTCCTTTTTATTCCTTTCTTCTCTCTTTCCTTCTGCATCTATTTACTTCCGACTTCTGCAATTGTTGCCTTTTACACCAGAGTGGCATAATCAGTAAGCTCAAGGATTGCCACCCTATTCTAAATCCACGGTTTCAGTCCCTGCTGAAACCTCCTAGCTTTCTTTTCCTCGGTGCTCATAAACTCCGGCACAAACCTTGATAACTCATTAAATTTTTCTTCGTACTCTGCTACAGATAAGTTATTCTGCTTTAGCTCCAAGAACTTGAGCTCCATCTGGTTCTCCATAAACCGTGGGAAATATTTTCCCAAAAACAACTGATTGAACCTCTCCCAGGTTATGATATCATCTGTCTCCATGTTTTTATTGGCTTCCCACCAGTAGTTGGCCTCTCTTTTAAGAAGGTAGGTAGCAATTACAGTCTTTGGTGCCTCATCGGTACTCAGAATCTCAAAGGATTTCTCCATTTCCTTTAGCCATGCCCTTGATTCAACTGGGTCGGCTGATCCGTGGAACTCAGGGGTCTTAAGGGACTTGAAAGCCCTGAAAGAGTTTGCCACAACATTGTTATTTCCTTGAGAGGGCGGGTTGGGTTGAAGTTCCAAATTCTGCCTTTGTAGTTGCATGAACTGCCCCATGGGATCCATGCCTGAGTTTGGTACTTGTTGCTCAACCTCAGTTTCTCCTTCTTCAGCCTCTATCTCAAATCCTTCAACATCAAATGTTTCCTCCTCCTCTTCATACTGGGAGTCGTCCTGTTCAACATAATCCTCATCTTCCTCTTCATTGTGTTCTTGGGTCCTACCATCCTGGTTATGGCTTCCCTGGTCCTCAAATCCAGGGTTCGCCCTAGTTCCAATCCTTCTTGGCGGCATGATACTGATAAGTTTTGGAAAATTCAACGTTAGGTCACAATCATACATAAGATTGTGCCTTGCGCAGTTCTATAATGGGGAGAATGTATCTCACAATTGTATTATATTATGACAGTTCTAATAAGAAGTGCAGTAATAATAATGATAAAAACAGTGATCTCGTCACTAAGAAACTGAACTGAAAGGAAACAAATATATACATAATGCGAGAAATACATAGTTCGATCTGGTCAAAAGTACAACAGTGCTACAGCCATCTACCCAAAAGTGAAATACATGAGTCTATCTGTCTAGTCAGAGAAAGGGATACTATATACAAGTCAACTATCCCGGAAAATTGGCTCTTACTATGGCCTCAACTAACTAGACGACTAGACTACCACATCACTGATCCCGAATCAATCACCAGAGCGAGTGAACTCCCACACTCTCTCCATCGCACGAGGGAAAATGTAATCAGCCTGCCTCCTGGATATCCTGCCATGTCTGTCTCCCTGAAGTGATCGGAGTCTCGCACGGGCCATGAGCTCTATCCCAGTCAGCTCTCTCCTCAGTCTAGCCTCATGAGCTCGTGCACGCCTACCAGCTCTCTCTGCATCTAACTCTCTCCTAACCTCCTCCAGCCGGGCCTCAGCAAAAGCCACTCGAGTCCTCGGAACATCCTAAACATAGCCGTGAGCTAACAAAGACTGCCTATGGGCAGGGTTGAGAGGTGGTGAATCCGGAGCTGCTGGGGGTGCCTCCTCGGTCTGCCTAGGCTCGGGGGTATGGGTCTCAGAGCTGACATCATAGGGGCTCCAAGATAGTGGTGGAGGGGTAGGAGCTCTGACCACGGGGAGTGAGGGTAGAGGGGTATCAGTATACCTCACTATAGCTCCGACATGCTCCTCAGCCACTGGGACCTCATCCGGGTCCTCCTCATCCAGAAATCGTAATAACCTCTGCCTCTGACTCCTCTAAGGGGTCCTCCTCCTCCATCTCAGGCTCCTCCTGATCCTCGGCATCTAGCAGTGCCTCATCATGCTCACACTCGAACATCTTTGGGTCCTCTATTTCATGCGCCTACACATTAAACGAGCTATGTTACTATCATGATACTTATAAGGGTTCCCGTAAGGGTTTTAACTGTCAGCACTACTTTAAATAGTCCGGCCATGAACTTGGCAAGAGTTCTTATTATCTTTGTGAGTTTATTATTATATCGTTGCATCATCTCTGAGGTTTACAACGCTTGGCTCTGATACCATTCTTGTAACACCCCCAGATCTGGGGTCGGGGATCCGGGTCGTCACGATTTTTCTTTTCATATTATCACTTAACTTAATTAATAATAAATAACCTCATGCTATGACCCCACACTAACACACACTACAACACGTTATAGTCTCAGAGATGAAATTGAAATAAGTACAAGTCCTTGGATCCACAATTTAAAAGTTATTACAACCCAAAATGATTACTTGATAAGTTTAAAGTTAATTGCCATTATCGGCCACAAGTTATAATTTATACATAATTGATTCCCAAAAGTAGAATGCCTGATCTACAAATAGATCTACCTCTGCAGCTATAGCAGCTATGATATCAACGGGAAGACGTAGGACGCTTCCCACGCTCTTGCACTGGGTCTGCTTGAGTCTGGCCATCCTTCCTAACTGTTGTTGTCTGATAAAGAAATTAAGCAAGAGTGAGCATTATAGCTCGCAAGATAATATATAGCGTAATCAATAAAGCAAGTATCTAACCAGATAACTTACTGGAAATTCTTATTAAGTGTAAGATAATTACTTACTGGATATAAGCTTAAAGGGAGATGAAGTTACCAATTACTTCACTATACTTATATCATTTTAGAAAACTACTTGAACAACCACTGTTCAAAGCATACTAAGTTTTCAAAGGTTAATCATATAGATGAGACTACAATATAAGACTTGAATAGATTCAATCTTTGAAATATTGTTTAAAAGAAATGAAGTTACGAGATACTTCATTTGATGGAAACATCATTATAATTGTTTGACCCTGTCAATGCTTCAGCAATCACCCATCCGTAGCCTTTCGATCGAAATGCTCCGGGTAGTGTTGCAGAAATATCCTAACTGGATGATGAACTCATTACGGGAGTTTGCCACGCCAGGAAGACCACTTACGATGATAAGTCATAGTAGTGCAACCCCACCATTTTCTACATGTAGAGGATAACAGTTGGATTTACTTGTCCATCGAACACTGGACTCCTAAGGAATGGACCGTCTTAGCGGAACTTTCGGGCCATTTTTCCCAGTATAATAAGGCTTGGCCGGCGTCACTCGACCACTTACGCCACTCCTAGTTCAGATGAAATCCATGACTCTGAAATGTAAAGCTCGTCCCCTCTTTCCCCAAGTAGAAACTTATTGATACGGCTCCACCAAGAAGTCGTATCTAGTTGGAAAGGAAAACTCACCGATATTTCCCAGGCGATGCCTATTAATGGATTAACTTGTTCCAAGAATTTTACTTTCCGATTGTTGGGTAAGTAATTAAAGACTCTTTTATCAAAACAGCATCCTTGTTGCAAATATAAAAATACATCACGGAGCCCGGTCCCTCATATTTTTGAGCGAGTATTTAAATCCCCTTCGGAAGGAAGATCTTAAATTTGAAAACGAGTTTTGGGATCCGCTCTAACCTTCCAAAAATAGTTTTGATAAAGCTTGAAAATAATCTCTGGAAATTTTTAAAATAAGAATGATTTGATAGTATCAATTATTTTCCGAATACTTGGCAATTATCGAAACATTATTCTTTAGGAAAATAAAGAATATTATTTAATAAAATAAGCGGAATTATAAGTCCTCGAATGAATATTCAAAATAATATTCACTAAATAAAATAAGCGGAGTCATAAGTCCTCGAATGAATATTCAAAATAATATTCATAAAATAAAATAAAAATATCGAATAAATCTCCGATTAATAGTTTTGAAAACTATATATATATATATATAATATACTCGGGAACATCGCTTCCCTATTTAGAAAGATGTTTAACTCTGGGTCCCCTATATTAAGGGTATACGCAAAACTGCTTATCTCTAGCATATATATTATGCAGTTTATAATCAATTGAATCAATAATGAGATATCAAGATTACGAAATAGGCATGCATATTTATATATGTATATATATCATATCAACATGCTACAATATATCGCAAGACTTGCTAATAACAACCATGCACTTATCTCAAGATAATGCATCAATATATTTACATCACAACAACAGTATAACTGGTAGAAAACTTGCCTAAGCGACTGGGGTTGGTAAAAGGTCTGGGACGAGTCTGATAACCTATAAACAACATATAAGTTGGAATTAAACCATGGTCTCTTAAAAAACTAGTCTTTAACCAATTAGACTCTAACGTTCGCTTTTGCGCTTAACGATTCACATAAGTCGCTCGAGTACCCTCGGCTCCACTATTTTTAATAAATTAACCATTACGAATTTTAAGGCGATGCTTTCGCGAATACCCTACCAACTGACCCTTTAACCTTACATAATTATTTCATACTCCAAATAGTCATTTAAGGACCTTAACCATGGTTTCAAAGTAAGGCAAGGGGAAATGGTTCGTTCGCGAAACGCCGTTACTTAAAACGGTCGTTTCTCCTAAACCGTACATCGGATTAAAGTGAACCACATATCAAAACGAAGCTTACGACACAATCTAGCTAAACATGGAAAAGTCACAGATTCAAGAGTTAGCTTTCTGTCCCGAATACTAAGAACAAGAAGTTGTATAAAAACGGGCATTATGACGACTATGTTTACGCGATTACCTAGTTTTAACCACTTCAAATCGATCACAATCCAACTGACAATCAACATTACAACCAAAATCTATCCAAACTTCACTATATCAGTCCCAACATCTCAAGATTTTCCAATTTATACTACCTCAAACATGAACTAATAGCTATACTTAAGTTCATTAACCAATAACCAAGATTTACAACTCAAAATCATTACAAATCCGACCAAACTCTAAATATACATGAATCATGCTTCCCATGAACCATACCAATCATAAGAAGCTCTAAATATTCAAAAGTAAGGCTAGGGTAAGAGATTATACCTTCCTTGGTGAGTCGAAGTAACTAAGGAGCTTGAAACAACCTTTGAAAATCCTTACAAAAGCTATATCTAAACAAAAACACAAGATCAAAAATTTCAAGTTCTTGAAAACACTATTCACTCTATTCTTCGATGATTTATTGAAAGAGATTGTGAAGGAAATGGAAGCTTAGATTCCTAGGATAGCCATATCTAAGTAAGGGACCTTGGATAATTACCTACAAATTAACAAGGCTTGGATCTTGGTTTTTTGATTTTTCTCTCCTTGAAAAGATGAAGAAGCCGAGAGCTTCTCTTCTTGAAATGAAAAGTCAACTTCAATTTTGTGTTATGATTTTCCTTGTCTTGGTTGATATTCTTTTGTTGTTAATTAATTTTTACCATGGTGAAAAATGTATGGCTCATAATCAACCAACCAATCCTTCCCACTTGTCATGCTTATGTCATAATGCTTAAGTCTTCTTGTTAACACTTGTCATCTCCTTGTTGGTGTGATGACATCATCATCCACTAACCTCTTTGATTAACCCTTAATTACTTGGCTAATGACCGCTTATCTGTTATACGGTTCGCTTAACTTTCGTTCTCGTTTATCGTTTGAGGGATCATACTCGGGATCTTATTACTTGGGTTCCCTTAAACCTTTCTCAATATTTTATATTCCTTCTATGATCCTCTCTTATAATCCTTGAATTTAAATCCTTTTAATCATGTTACCTTATACTCAATTCTTTCTGTATCTGGTGGATTTTCGGAAAAAATCAAAGTGTTCGAATTTGGATTCTGACGATCTTTACATACACTTATATACCATATAGAGTACTAATAAGATCTCAGAATATCAATAAAAGAACTACTACATAGTGTGGCATGAAAAGTTTTCTTATTCAGCATAATCAGCAAAATTACTATTCATAAGGGTTACAAAAAGTCCAAAATTTTTGGGGTTATTACAGATTTCATGTCTAGCAGAGCTTTGATTTTCGCAAGATTTGCCTCAATTCCTCGGTGGTTTACCATGAACCCCAAGAACTTCCCTGACTCCACGCCAAATACACATTTCTGAGGATTCAGCTTCATTCTGTACTTTCTCAAAATATGGAACATTTCGGCGAAATTTGCTATATGATCCTCCGCTTTCTTTGATTTCGCCAACATATCATCCATATATACTTCCATTATTTTCTCTATCTGTCTCTTAAACATTCGGTTTACCAGCCTTTGATAAGTTTCCCCGGCATTGATTAGACCAAATGGCCTTCTAATGTAGCAATAAAGACCTTTGTATGTGATGAAAGATGTGTGCTCTTGGTCAGGTTCATACATGGGAATTTTATTATAGCCAGAGTATGCGTCCATGAAACTCAGCAAAGCATGTCCTATCATAGCATTAACCAACTGATCAATCATTGGAAAAGGGAAGCTATCCTTTGGGCAAGCTTTATTTAGATCTGTGAAATCCACACAGGTTCTCTGCTTCCCATTGGGTTTTTTCACTAACACCGAATTTGCCAACCATTCAGGGTAAAAAGATTCTCTGATTAGTCCGACATCCAAGAGTATATCCACCTCCTCTGGCAAGGCCACAACCCTTTCTCCACTTACGACCCTGCATTTTTGTCGAACCCCTTTATGTTTGGGATCGATATTCAATCGATGACAAATAACTTTTGGATCAATTCCAACTATATCCGAGTGGATCCACGCAAATACATCAAGATTCGCCAAGAGAAATATTGAAAGTCCTTCCTTTAGCCTCAAATTTAACTGAGACCCAATCCTCAGAACTTTGCTTGGATCCTTCTCGTTGATTCGAATTTCAATCGTATCCTCAGTCGGCCCTATTTTCTCTGTGGGCATCGGAATCTGTAGATCCAAATCGAGCTGATTGTGTTTCTCATCACTTTGTTTAGAAGGCGTATCTCCTATAGGAGGATCATCAACTTCTTTTCCAGATGAAAGAACGCCCTGCGTAATAGGGGCATCAATTTTTTTTGAGTTCTGGATGAGAGAAGGCGCACCCTGAGGTACAGGGGCATCAACTTCTTCTAAAACTTTTGGTGATAAGGACACACCCTCACGAAGAGGGGCATCAACCATATACACATCTTGCTCAAGGCTTTGCAAAACCTAAATTCTCCCCTCGAGCCGTTTCCCATTGAAATTTCCTTGGATTATGTTGTTTGGGGGCTCTTCTTTTTCCAACATTTCAATCCTGAGAGTGTCTTTTAAGAACAACATTGCTAAAGGTAACTTGGCGTAGTATTCATTTTCTTGTTCAACATAATAATGAACACGAATTTCCTCAATTGGTTGCTCGATACCTCCTTCTATTTCATCATCTGAGGCATCTCTGACTTGGACATATTTTCTCCTAAAACCCCTCATAGCCTATCGGTAATATTTCCGGGAGTCATATTGAGAGCCTTTTATGCTGCCAATCCCATTCGGGGTTGGGAATTTGATTGTTAGATAGTGAATTGAAGTGATGACCCGTATTTCCCTGAAAAAAGGTCATTCCAGCAACACATTATGGGATGATTCTTGATTTAGGACCTTAAACTCGAGCATCTTTGTTATAGACAGAGGACTTTCTCCCAGGGTGCATGGCAATCGAATTGATCCCATGACTCTAACTCCTTATCCAGAAAAACCATAGACCCAAGAATCCTCCCCTGACATATCTCGATCAGGTAAACCCATATTCTTGTAGGTGTTGTAGTACAGGATATTTGATGAGGTTTCGTTATCCACGAAGGCTCTGTAGACCTTTTTAGTTCTGATCTGGAGAGAAATGACCAGAGCATCATTATGAGGGTGATGTACCCACCTAGCATCCGCTTCTCTGAAGGTGATATCCATTAATTCTCCTTTGAATACTTTGGGTGGCCGAGTCTCCACCCCGTGGACGCCAGTCAATGGTCAAAACCGGGCTTCGCTTGTGTATCTTGCCAAGGCTCGATTACTATATTCCATCCCAGGATCTCCTCCGTATATTTCTCGGATGCTGCCATCCTTGACAAATTTTTTTTTTCTAGAATCTCATTGTTGGATCCCCGAGGAGTATGACCTCTTTTCTCTTTCGCTTTGTCAGAACCATTTTTATGCCTCCTTACATCCTTAACCACCCATTCGCCAAGATAACCTTTCTTGATCAGGGCTTTGATTTCATCTTTTATCTGTCGACATTCTTGAGTATTGTGCCTGGATGATTCATGGAATTTGTAGTATCTCTTCTTGTCTTTACTCTGCCAAGACGATAAAGCTTCTAGATTCCTAAAAAGTCCTCTAGTCTTGTCCACCTCAAAGATGTGCTCAATCGATGCAGCCAAAGGGGTGTATCCGCTAGTTCTGTTATCATAGGTCAAGATAAGGCTCCATTCACTCCGCACAGTTGCGGCATTCACCCGATTCGGGCTTCGACTACTTCTTCGATATCTCAGGCTCGGAGACCTATCTCTCTTTCTTGCTCTGCCCCGCTGGCTCGTTTGCGAAGCCGGTTGGACCTCTGCTAAAGATTGTTCTATGGCCTTAAATGACTCTTCTAAAGCAAAGACATCTTCCAAAGTAGCTGGATCCTTCCCCTGCAAGTGTTTCCAGACATCTGATCCAACTCTTAGTCCTGCAATCAAAAAACCATTCTAAAGCTTCGTCCGAAGCCCCCTCTTACACTGGTAGACTCGATGTTGAGCCTTTTGAAGTAAAATGTCAGACTTTCATTCTCCCTCTGTTTAACATTATCCAGAGTAGTGACTGACAGGGCGTATCTTACAGCTACCTATAACTTAGTCAAGAATAAGATTTTCATCTGATCCCAGGATGTGATTACCCCTGGTCCAAGCTTTTGAAACCACTGTTGAGCGCTTTCTTTGAAAGTTGCTTCCAAGAGTCTACATCTGGCCAAGTTCGGAACTTTGTATACATCCATCTCTATGCTGAATCGTCCCAAAAACTCCACTGGATCGAACTTCCATGGAAATGGAGATCGCTAGTTGTGTTTCGATATCCCACCGGCAGCTGAGCCTCTCATACAGCCGCGTAGAATGGAGAAGGAATCTCAGCTATTGTTGTTACCCTTCCTTCCAGGTGATTTAGCAGCTTCTTCAAATCATCCACATTAAAGGTTCCTACGCCGGAGATAGTCTGCATATTGGGTTGTGGATCCTGAGGTTGAGGTGGAGGTGGCACTACCTGATTTCCACCTGGAGGAGCCGATTGCTGATTAGTATTCCGAGCATTGGTCTGTCCTCCTCCCAGTAATTACCGGTATCTCTTGATTTCTCCCTTGATTCCCTTCCAGATTTTCTCCCTATCCTCGGCCGTGACCCTGAGGAATCTCACGATCATATGTCTGAATATCCCTACGACCATCATCTCTCACATAATTATCTCTTTTAGCTCGATCATTCATGCAAGTATCCCGATAGCCATGATAGTTTTGCGGTGATTGCCATCTAAGTATCTACCTCGGTCTCCGCCTCTTCCCCTCTACTGAGGTCTTCTCCAGCGGTCACTTCCATAGTCATGACCATACTGATGCATCGATCCACGGAGAGGAGCTCTCTCATGGTCGTAGTGTCATTCCTGATTCTCAATGGGATTTAGGGGCACACAAGTTGAACCACGGGGTGTCACATCTGCATGATCGGCATCTCTCTGCCATTCCAAAAGTAACATCCATAGGTCATCATCTCCCAAACGGATTCCCAAATGATCCTTCAAGGCAGTAAAACCTGATTGCTCATTCGTTAGCATGGATTCCGCTTGTCGTCGCTCCTTGTTAAGCCCTTAATCAACTTTAGAGGGGAGTGAATACAGTTAATATAATCAATTCTATAAAGGTTCAACAGAATTAATAGTTTTTATATTATTTGATAAAAACTTATTACACATGTACTCTCTCGAAAGGATGAACAAATATCGTTGAGAGCTACTAGATTATACGAAAGATATAACAATGTCGCAATGTTTATAACATAAACCTAATATGTGCTTTATATAGAGCACAACTACCAATGTATAAGGAATCCTATTCTATTAACAACAAGGAAACCTATACAATTGCTTCTGAGATAAAGTACTTCACCGACTTCAGTTCCTATTTCCTTTTCCTTCTTAAAGATCAACTAATGTCATAAATACTTATTTTATCATCCGTTAACATCATCATCCATTGATATCATTATCCTTCGAATATCAACATCCGTCGATATCACCATCATCCGTCGATGCTTGTAATCATCATCTGTCGATGCTGGTAGTCATCATCCGTTGATGCTTCTGATAGTATCTGTTTGATATCATTAATTACACCTAACAATCCCCCCCAACTTGTTCATTACAGAATTATGGACAAGTTCTAATTGATAATGTCAAAATTATCTAAATGCATGAATCAAGTATATATATTCAATCTTGCTTCATTGAATATCAGACTTTACTTTTCATCATGAACTGGTTCTTTAACTTGAGCAATGTCAGAGGTTAACTCCACTTCCTCAGCTCAGAATGCTTCCAGAAATCTTCCTTCTTTGACCATCTTGGATGATTTCTAGTTCAATAATCTCCCGTTTCTTCTTTTCAACAACTTTGGCTTTAGACTCTGAAAACTTTGACTTATCTCCTATCATCTCTTTTCCTTTAAGCTTCAAGTCAACAGTTACTGTAACTTGTGATATGAGATCTTCTGTTTGACTGATTTTCTTTATAACCATACCTCTGGTTGGTTTGTTGGAAGGATCATCTTCATAAGGTACTTGAGAAATTACAGCAATTTCAGCATTTGCTGTCTTTATGGATTTCTTGAAGTCTTCTTTCATTTGCCTTAGTTGTTGTCTTCCAGAAATTGAGAAATTTAACTTGCTTCTGCACCAGCTTCTATCTCCAGAATACCTTGCTCTTCATCAACAACAGTTAAATTTTCAACTCTTCATTTGTTTCCTCCTTTTGCTATCCTTCTGTCTCCCTTATTACCTCCATCAGAAGTTTCAACATCAGTACTTGACAATGACAGCTGTTTGCATTTAGATTTAACAATTTTCTCCCCCTTTTTGGCATCATCACTAAGCAGTAGAGAAAGAATCAGCTCCATTAAATTCTGTACTTCAGTAAGTTGAGTAGATATTTGATCGTGCTTAGCTTCCAATCTAGCTTGACTGACTTCAACTGAAATTTGTCTGGCAACTATTGGTGAATTTTTTTTCTGAATTTCCTGATGATTAGTCAGCTTTGAAGTAATCAAAGATTCTTTAATCTGATTAATTTCAGTAGTAGTTACTTCATGAGCTGTGTATAAGGATCTAACAACTAAAGTTGATGCTTTCAGATGATTCAGCATATCAGGATTTGTAATCTTCTGTTATGCTATTTTCAGATGTGCAACAGCTTGTGTTCTGGAAATATGATACATATTATCTTTCTAATAAGCATTCCAGAGATTATTAGATTAATCCTTTTCTTTTGTAGCATCTAACTCTTTCAGTTTCTGTTGTCTCACATATATAGGCATATCTTTAGGGAAGAATAGATCATCCTTAGGATCTATAATAGTATTGGAAACATTAGCTTCTTCACCATCATTAGATTCTTCAATGACAACCGGATTTTGCACTAATTGCTGAACTTTATCACCAGCTTCAACATGAAGATTTGAATGAAAAATTGGTGCAATATATGATCCAGTAGTTTCAGAAGCTTCCACATCTTCAACAGTTAACTCCACATCTTCAAGTATTGTAGATAAATGAATTGGAGCTTCAACATTATCTTCTAGAACTTCAGTTCCCGTAACATACTGTGGTGATTCTGAAATGGATAAAAGTTTATGAATGGACTGTTGTGCAACTACTTTTTCGGTAACAACGGGGATTTACTCCAATGATGGTAAAGTAGAGTAAATGGACTATTTTTCAACAAAAACAGGGATTATCTCATGTGGTGGAATAGTAGAATGGATGGACTACAAGAAAGTATCAGTACTTGGACTTGCAGGGAGATCAATAGCCTTTGATACATCAGAGTTTTCCTGAGATTCAACCGACTCCTGTTCAACATCTGTTCCTTTAGTACTCTGAGCATCTGCAAATATATAGCAAATAGAACTTAATCTCTCTATTCTTTTACAGTAGTCTCACTACTCCTCACACCACATATCTCATGACTTTCAATAGTCAGAGCTTCCTCACAAAGATTACTAAATCATATCTCTCATCTACCTCTCTTTTTGCTAGGAAGGATCCCACCTCTCTTAAATTCTGTTTTTCTCTCAATCTTTTCACACATCTCATAGAAAAAGGCTCAGAAAGATTGAGATTGAGAGTGGACAACTTGCTTGATCAGAAAAAGAAAGTTTCAAAAAGATTTTGAATGGTAAGCAACACTCAAAGATTATAATTCTGAATGATCAAGAATTAATCCTTTTTAAATTTTCCTCTATAACAACATTTACTTCCTGTAGTGCTCAATCTATACTGTAGTGATCATATGAAACTTAAACATATATTAGTTTATTCATATGCACTAAGAAAAATATCTGAAGTTTAGCATGCAGTACTGATTTGACATTTAACATTTAAGAACATTCAAGTACACATAGAAGAAGGTAAATAAGTAATCACTTAGAAGGCAAAGAAGATAGAGTAATTTCATTCATAATTAAGAAGTAGAATACAATTTTTTTATAGAATTTTAAAATTAAAACCCTAAATAATCTATCTATTCTAGCTTCTTCTTCTTTTCTTCTTCTAACTTCTTCATTGTCCTCCGATGGAAGATGCTGGACATTGAACCTGCAGGAGAAATAATATTCCCTTGCAATGCCAGCCATACGAGGCGGCGTTGTTCTTCCTCGAGACGCCGTTGTGCAGCCACATCAGTTCATCTCATCTCTTCAAACTGAATGTCTAGTCTAAAGAGATGAAGAGACTCAGTGTCATATGAGTTTAGTCGATCAAGAACCGACTGAGGAATCTCAGAGATGATAATCTTGGCCGTGGAAGACTGCTCTGAGTTGACCAATGTCGAAATACAATCTTCTGTAATTAGGATTTGCTACTGGACGGTAGACTCCACGTGAAAGAGAATAGATAGCCATAGATTCTTAATGAAGAATATGAGTATTTCGGAATTTGTGAGTGAAAAGGTAATGAGAAGCTTTGAGAGTGAAGGGTTGTATTTATAGAAAAGAAAGTAGAAACTGAAGACACTCTTTGATTGACCATGCAATAATTAGACATAATAAACATACACGATTACGCGTATCTAGGCAAGCAAAAAGTAATCTCTATCTTCATATTCCTATTCCCAATGTAAATACTCAAGTATCAACAGATACTTACATCAATAACTAACCCATTTAAGCAATTAAAAGATATTCCACTCACTCACAGATTAATTAAAAATATTGTTAACAATTTATTTCGAATAAATTCAAAATAATCAATGAAGTATAACAGTTAATCATGGTTTGACCATTATCAGTATCTTAATTACTAGTATCAGGATTTATCAACTACTGACATAAACTATTAGTCAAAACAAGTTTAACTAATAACAGAGTTTATAAGCATAATCAGTAGTTCAACATGCAATTTTCACATAAGATCATTTAGCACAATTTGCATGTTAACATGGCATCAAGCATTTAGCATAAGAATCAGTATTTAACAAGTATTGACAAATAATAAGATACCATACTTCAAAAATATCTGCAGACTTAATTATCAGAGTTTGAGAACTGTCATGAAAGCATTTCCAATTCATTCACCAATCTTGTGAATGTAGCTTCACAGAGAGGCTTGGTGAATATATCTGCTACTTGCTGGTCTGTTGGAACAAAGACCAATTCTACTGTACCAGCTTCCACATGTTTCCTTATGAAATGGTATATGATACCGATGTTCTTAGTCATTGAATGCTGCACTGGATTTTCTGTCATTGCAATAGCACTTTGATTATCACAATATAAAGGAATAGAAAAATAGTCTAACCCATGATCCAGTAACTGATTCTTCATCCATAGAATCTGAGCACAACAGCTTCCAGCAGTAATATATTATGCTTCTACAGTAGAAGTGGAAATTATCTTTTGTTTCTTTCTATACCAAGAAACCAATCTACCTCCAAGAAATTGGCAGCTTCCAGAAGTACTTTCGTTGTCTATTTTGCATCCTACAAAATCAGCATCTGAATATCCAATTAGCTTAAAGTCTAAATCTCTAGGATACCATAATCCCAGATTCATGGTGCCTTTAAGATACTTAAAAATTCTTTTTACAGCTAATAGATGAGGTTCTCTAGGGTCAGCTTGGAACCTTGTATAGAGACAGGTAACATACATGATATCAGGTCTACTAGCAGTCAGATATAGGAGTGAGCCAATCATACCTCTGTAGTTAGTTATGTCTACTGAAGAACTAATATTTCAATCTAACTTGGTTGCAGTGGCCATATGAGTTGATGCAATTGAGCAGTCTTGCATTCCAAATCTTTTGAGTTAATTCCTGGTGTATTTGTATTCCAGGATCCCCTTGAGTCTCCAGAACTCTTCCATAGAGCTATTCTTGAATTCAGTTCTATTATCACTTCTGATGATCTTCACTTAGTATGTTGACCATTATTCCAGCTCCCTCACATGATCAAGAAGAATGGATGGAGATTCATTCCTGGTGTGGAGAAAATACACCCATGTGTATCTTGTCTATTCATCAACAATCACAAGTGCATACCTCTTCTTGAAAATAGACATAAAATTCACTGAACCAAATAAATCAACATGAAGTAGATGATATGGTTCAAGAATTGAGGATTCAATTTAACTCTTGAAAGATGTCTTCCTTTGTTTGGCTTTCTGGCATCAATCACATAAGCCATCAGGAGTAAACACTGCATTGGGCAATCCTCTTACAAGATCTTTCCTCACAAGTTCATTGATATTATTGAAGTTTAGGTGAGAAAGTCTTTTATGCCAGTTCCAGATGTCTTCGACAGATGCTCTACTCAGTAGACAAACTTTTGAATTATCAAAATTTGTGGAGGCCCTGGCTTCATACAAACTACCATGTCTCACACCAGTCAATGTGATCTTGCCATCAGACTTACTGACAATTTCATAATGCTCCTTGTAAAAGTTGACATGGTAACCTCCGTCACAGATTTGACTCTTACTAATCAGATTATGCTTGAGTCCTGTAACGAGAGCTACATTTTCAATGATGACATTTCTAACTTTGATTTTCCCATATCCCAAGATTTTTCCTAAGTTTCCATCTCCATAAGAAATGCTTGGGCCAACCTTCTCCTCAAATTCTGATAACAGGGATTTATAACCAGTCATATGTCCTGAGCATCCACTGTCCAACACTAGAGCATTCCTCCTGTCACCCTGCAATCATCAATTTAAATCAATTAGTTTTTTTAAGGACCCATACTTTCTTGGATCCTTTGGCCATTTTAAGTTTGTTAACATATGCAGTAGAAGACTTCATATCAGAATTTATGTTAACATTCTTACTATCAGTATTTGTACATGCAGAAATAAATTTTGCTTTAACTAAAGAGGGTTTCAGTTTATAAAAATCATAATACAAATTGTGATATTCTTTACATGTATAAATAGAGTGCCAAACACTGCCACAATGAAAACAAGGATTTTGTGGTTTATATCTAGCTGTTCTATTCCTAAACTCTAATTTAGAAGGAACGACTTTTATCTCTTAATCCTTCCTGCAAGAATTATCAAGATGATTTGTGCTACCATAGTTTGAACATGTCTTTCTAGGTGCATTAGGAGGATTCACATAATTTTCATTCTTATTAACACCTACCTTGCCATTCCTATTTTTCCTAGACATTTTCCTCTTGTCTCTCATGTGTAAGTCTTTCAGCTTTTGCTTAAGCTGATGAGTCATTGAAAAATTATTTACCGAGTTTGTGTGAATTTGTTAACCCTTTTCAATAGTTAAGTTTGATCTAGGAGCTGGGGTAGTACCTTCCTCATGGATTGATTTAACATTATTAGCACTTGGATTAAACTTAATGGTATTTATTTGAACCTTGTTCAACTTGAACTTACTATCAGTTTTTATTGATTCTGTTTTCTCAGTTTCTTCTCCACTTTTCTTATTAGAATTAGATCTAGCTGAATATCCTAATCCTGATCCCCAACAACCATTCTCTAAGATTTCCTGGGTTGCTTTTCCTGAGTTAGTCCAAAGCTTAATAACTTCTCTTTCTTTAGCTAGCTCCTTTTCTAGATAAGCATGTTTTTCTAACAATTTTTCTTTAACATAAACATCATTATCTCTTTCTTTTTGAATTTCTAGCATGGAAAGCAACTCAGTTTCTAGGTAATCATTCCTTTTATTTAACACAGAGTTTTCACTCTTAATTCTATTGTTCTCTAAGGTTTGATCCCTAAAACTAACATACAGAGACTTAAGAAATAATCCTGATTCATAGATATCATCAGTATCAAATGCAAGAGTAGACTGAGGTACCTTTAATTTAGCATTTTCAGTCTCTGCTTTAACATTTTCCATGAGAGCATAGTTGATCCCATCATCTGAGTCTGATGAATAATCCCAGTTTCTCTTCTTTGAGATCAAAGCTTGTTTCCCCTCAGCTCTGGGTTTTCGGTAGTCAGCTGTAAAGTGCCCATTCCATCACAGTTGTAACATCTCTCTTTTGACTTGTCAAGTTTTCTAGATCTTGATTCCTTATTTCTTCTATTTATCCTCTTATCAGAGTTTGAGGAATTGGAACCTTTTCTAGAAAATCTTCTCCCTTTCCTGAAGTTCTTGTAGACCATCTTCTTGAAGCTTTTAACCAGTAGAGCAGCCATTTGTTCCATATCTTCATTGTTGTTATGATCACTGTTAGTATCTGATTCAGTATCAGAATTTGAGTTATCATCAGAATTTGATGATTCAGTATCTGACTTAGAAATCGTGGCTTTCCCTTTGGAGTAGCTTTTCCTCCTAGCTTTCTCCTCTGGCTTCTCTTCAACTTTGAGTGCAACTAGTCCAGCTTTTGATCCTTTCCTCTTGCTTCTTTGCTCTATCTCTAGTTCATGAGTTTTAAAAATTCCGTAGATCTCATCTAGAGGAGTTTCATCAAGTTTATAGTTATCCCTTATTGATATGACCTTATAGTCCCACTTTTCAGGGAGAGCAAGTACGAACTTTAGGTTTGAGTCCTCCAAATCATATTCTTTGTCGACAAGGGATAAGTCATTCATCAACTTCTGAAATATGTCATAGATCTCAGTTAAGGACTCATTGTCCCTTGAGTCAAAGTGCTCATATTCTTGAGTAAGTACTATCCTCATGTTCATCTTGATAGAAGTTGTACCTTGACACTTTACTTTTAAAATATCCCATATCTCTTTTGCTGTCTTACATCCAATGGCTCTATTGGACATAACACTATCAAGACTGCTGTGCAGGATGTGTCTGACCTTAGCATCCTTCATGATAGATGAGATATCTTCAGGAGAGTAGTCCTTCCTGTCTTTGTATATCATCTTCTCTAGTTCTCCTACAACTGAAACAACTACCTTCATTGGTTTGTGAGGACCATCATAGATCCTGTTCAAATATTCAGGATCTGTGGCTTCCAAGCACATGGCCATCCCGAATTTCCAGATTGGATATCATGCACTTTCAGGATGGGCACCTTAATTGCTTCATAGCTACTCATGTTGCTGCTTATCTGTGATGTGGCTGGGGGTTGTAGCTTCGGATGCAGTTTTTGTGTTTCTTCTTCTTCTTTGTCTAACATGGTTGATTAATCTCCAGATCTTAAACTGTTTGTATATTAACAGCAACCTCCGATACCAATTGTTAGGCCCTTAATCAACTGCAGAGGGGGGTGAATATAGTTAATATAATCATTTCGACAAAGCTTCAACAGAATCAACAATTTTATATTATTTGATAAAAACTTATTACACATGTACTCTCTCGAAAGGGTGAACAAATATCCTTGAGAGCTGCTAGGTTATGTGAAAGATATAACAATATCGCAATGCTTATAGCATAAACCTAACATGTGCTTTATGTAGAGCATAGCTACCAATGTATAAGGAATTATATTCTATTAACAATAAGGAAACCTATACAATTGCTTCTGAGATAAAGTCCTTCACCTACTTGAGTTCCTGTTTCCTTTTCCCCCTTAAAGATCAACAGATGTGACAAATACTAATTTCATCATCCGTTGACATCATCATCCGTTGATTTTATTATCCATCGAATATCAATATCCGTCGATGTCACCATCATCTGGCGATGCTTATAGTCATCATCCGTCGATACTTCTGATAGTTTCTGTTTGATATCATCCATTGCTCCTAACACTCCTCCAGAGTCCGCCCAGATCTATGCGGGTGAGCAACTACTCGGTTATCAGTCTGCGGCACCTCTCATCCATCGGAATCTTCATCAACAAGTTCAATGATTGGGGCTATTTTTTTGGAGTAATTAAGATGTCGCGACATTATTGCCACTCGCCCGCCTCTGGATTGGCCGCGGCCAACCAGAACATCCCTATCAGCCATGGGAGCTTTCCCAGATGGATGAGCAGAGCGATGACGACGAAGGCCTCTCCTTTTCTTACGCCGTTCCACCGTGCTCAACCTTGAGTTAAAACTGTTCAGGGCATCTCCCATGCGATAAAGTTATTCCAAAAAATCCGCGTTGCTGATCAGGACTGGTGGTTGGCCCCTGATATTCGGGATTGGACGATCCACCAGAGTAGGAATGTGGGGTTCATCATAGCCCTGCTCAGAGCCTTCTTCAGAGCTTTGGACCTCAAAAGAACTTTAATCACGATATTGAGACATCTTTCCTCCTAGATGCAGATCTTGATTAGCCCCTCCTTCTAGCGCCAATTTTTTGACGGAGAAATTTGGTAGCAATAAAGTTTGAGGTTCGTAGCCGGAAACAAGATCTATAATGGTAGTTCTTCGTCGAAAATGTGAACAGTGTTCGGTGGTGGTGATTATTTGTGGCTGAGATTGCTTAGGGTTAGTGGTGGCTCCTTTGCGCTCTCGCTCCTGACCCCTTGCAATTTGCCTGCGTATCCCTGTTTATAAGGAATCAAGCCAACGTAGTTCTTGGGGAACAAGAAACCTAATGGGCTTAGATCTCTTATCCCGAGGCCCAGTAGGAAACCTACTAGAAACCGTCTTTTACTAGAGTTTACCCAAAGCACACACCAGAGTTTACCCCACATCCCCAATGAGGACAATCATTGACTATATGAGGATGCCTTCCATACAGGCATACCCCTGGAGGTCTCTAACCACAGACACCGCCTTCATGTGGTTGCATTACAGGAAGGAGTTGTTCAATAGAGTACCTGCAAAAAATACGTTAGTAATAATAATCTGTTTCCCTCCTGATGGATCCAAAGCACTCGTCCAAGTAACACGTAAAAACCTGTTTCTAGGGCTCCTTACTTCATACAGGCACGCCCTAACACCTTCCAGTGTCAGGACTTCCTCAGGAAATGTTAGGAGAGGGCACAACGTAAGGTGTCTAGGTGCCCCCATCCCTTTCTCGCGGAGGGCGTGCCCTATCTTGTTCGGGGAGAATGGGCTTGCCCTGATTTTCCTTGATTTTAGCAATTATGTCCCAGTCTTTTTCACTTGACCCGCGTTTGACCCGAATAATATTTATACCAAGCATAACATAGTCTAACTACATTAAAAATCTCATTACGGACGTTTTCTTTGATTTGACACATTTACTTATTAATTTCATTTTATGTGAGTTTATACTTTATGTCATTAATCGTGGCCGTCAATCGCTCATAGTCACCTATGATAGGCTCTTATACTGAGTTGTTATGAGTCCGTGGGTGAGGTCTCGTCACAGGTTTTGGAGTAAGAATACCCCCGTAATTCCCTTATCTTTCTTATTTTTTGATAAACATAATGTTGAATTTGCAATGGTGATCTGTTAAGATATCACCCACTCTCGTTTGACATTATTTTACTGATAGTGGAATGAAATTATATTCTCTAAATTCGTTCCTTTAAATAAGATTACAAAGGACTAAAAACTGCAGGCTCCCAAAAACTAATTCCAAAATGATAGCCTATTAAAGATTTATATTGTATTAACCGAGGTTAATGAATTTTTCAGACATAGTTATATTTGAAAGAATTGATGTTTATTTTTTCGTTCTTATAAATCTTATGTTTAATTGGATCAAAATCTCGTAATATGAGATGAAATTTATAGTAAAACATGATAAATATTTGGTCAAACATTGTGTAAATATACAATAGACATTAAAAGAAAGTCAAAGTATAAGATCATAACCTTTAACATCGCACATGAAGATTATCTGTTACAGTATTTTTAGTAGTGAAAGTTTAACCAAAAGATCTGGTGTTATCTTCATTAGTACTTCTTGTAATAAAGGCATCAACAACAACAGTATACAATATCTGTGTAGTGTGTTACATGTGTGTTAAGAAGAGACACACGTACTGTTTATATTACTAATTTTTGTTTGTACAAATGCATATGCATATCACTATTTTACTTCATTTATAAATATAGGTGAAGTTTAGCAATTGTCCGATATTTTGCTAGTATGAGGTTTCCTAATGTATTCTCATTATTGGAAAACCTCAATACTTCAACTTTATTTTTTTTACTTTTTGCAGTATTCTTACCTCTAGATCTTTGCAGTCACACTTATTTAAATTTTTTGACTATTTCTCCGACTTTGGCCTTGTTAGTCCCTAACAATACATCAAGAATTACAGAAGGAGGGTTGAATGTAATTCTGGTAAATTTTTTCTTGAACTATAAAATATTCTAACTCAAACTATTTATATAAGTGTTTTGATTTGCAAGGTGCGGAATCACAAGTTAAATAAATCAAAAACACAAAGTAATAAAAACATAATTCTTTAAAACTTTCTGGTGGATTTGAAAGTATTCACCAGATATATATATATATATATATATATATATATATATAATTCGAATTAAGAACTCTGTGAAGAACAAATTGTCTCACAGCTGCTTTACAAGTGAACAAACAAACTACAGAGAAATTCTTAACAGTTACAACTTTTTCTATTTTTCTTCTAAAAGTGTTTGCTTAGTTATTTGTTCTACTAGCTACGCTTGGTTATATACCACCAAGTTTACACGGTAATAAGACAGGATAATAAAACAACACTATCAAGTCAAACTCCATGCTGCTTCACTACTCTATTCCAGTATCTTTGAAAATCTTCTTAACTTGCATGGAAATGGTAATGCTTCTTTGTTCTTCATTTCCTGTTAAACAGGCTACCACATTCCTTTTGCAAATACCCAACGCATGTGACTGTGTTGTCACTATCAACATACATTTGAATTGATGATCCGTCGGGTACATGTTTGTCATCCGTCGGGTAGCTTTGTTGATCATCTGTCGAGTAACTTTGTTGATCATCCGTCGGGTAGCTATTTGAAACTTGACTTCATTTCACTTATGCAGAATTACTAGACATCTTATATTTACAATTAATCAACCTATTCTGCATATCTAATAAAAGTCAACATGACTTATATGCTACTACATAATCTATAGAAAGTTGTTTACAGAAATGAGTTACAATACTTATTATTACATAAGCTACTCACTCGATGGATGTCAAATCATCATCCGTCGGGACTATATTTGATCATCCGTCGAGTGCTACATTTTTCACTAAGTTAAATTCACTAAGGTGTTTTGTTAATGTAATCATCAAGTTCACAACATATTCCTAACAATCTCCCTCAATTTATGACGCCCTCCAAACCCGAGGTCTAAATTTGGGGGTCACTAGCCAATAAACCATAATAAAATAATAACAGCGGAAAAATATAATAAATATGACCCCTTGCATGCAACTAGATCGATCACAGGTTATAGTATGGAACATGCACTAATACAAACCAACTGTTATTACAAACCATAAGTTTAATTAGTTTTACAGATTATTTAAGTTTTATTACAAACCTCCAGACTAGCTACGCGTCCCAAACTGTCTACCTGGAAAACACACCAAACTATCTACAAGCACACAACTTCTAGTCAAACCTGGAACTCAAGCTTGCCCTGGCCTCGCTGAAAGAATCAGGATATGAAACAAGTATGAGCGAAAGAAATGCTCATCAAGCAGTAAATAGCTTATAATTTGGAACAACAACAACAATATATCTGATGAACAAAACCAAACCACAATACCTGAACCGTATCAAAACTGAGATATATTTGATGATAAACAACATTTGCATATATATTTTGTTTTGGGATTGGAATCCTCGAACGACGGTGTGTTGCCGCCGGTGATCAACCGTGGAGCAACACCGGTATGCGGAAGCATATCCAACTAAACAAAAGATACCCAAGGCACATATCGGCCTAGCAAGGTGTTATATCCTGTATAACACATAGCTCACGCTGGACCGCCACCACGGCATCTTACGCAACCATCCAACCCATAAAAAAACAATTTTCTGTCAAAGGAGTCGAATCAAATGACATCCTTAACCACATAAGTCCCCATTTCTCATGGTCCATAGTTATCTCAATAACCAATGGCGAAATAACTAGAACAATTAGTTATTCGCTAATCTCAATTCAAAGCTTCACTGTATAGAGTAAGTTGTAGCAAAATGTAAAAAAATTAACTATTCTGAACTTAGAATAGTAGAGAAATTGAAAGAATAAAATTCAGAGTCAATATCACTTGAATGATAAGTGAAGATATAAATACTTGCATAATATGATTCGAAATAAACGTCACTTGAACGATAAGTGAAGTTAGGGTACTTGCCTGGTATGTTCGATAACCTCTTACTATAACTCTGCTTATAGCTGCTGGCTACTATCTTCGTCTAACACTTGACCGCACTCCTTGCTACTCAATTCTATAAATAAAAGGACTATCTTAATTAACAAAACCAAACTCAATCGACGTAACTATACGTCTTGACATCTACCCGATCGTTTATAACTACTCATGGCATTTTAAAACTGTAAACAAATAGCATGCATATCACATAGCACGTGATCATGGTATTCATATAACACGTAATCACATAATTCATGTATCACATATGTCAGATCATTAAAAGATATGTCTCAATACGCTCATAATTAAAATTAGGTCAATATTAGCATTTACCGATCAAATACCGACTCAAATTGATGCACAAATCAAATATCATTGCAATACAAAAGAAATTAGGACTTAAAAGTATTTTTATTGAAAGCGTAACATTTTTCTGAGTCTATACGCGTTCGTTTCGTATTAAACGGACGAACGGTTTAATTATTATGAATAAAATAAGAAATAAATAGAATTAAATCAATTAATAATAATATTAATTGACTTTTAAATACCAAAATATAATTTTTAAAAGCCTAAAAATAATTTTTCAGAATTATTTCAATTAATTATAAAAAATTTACATTTATTTAACTATTTATACATAAAATTAACTGATTAAATAATTTTAATCAATTAATTGAATTCATAAATAATTAACTAAAATAAATTATAAATAATTAAATCAAATTAGATTTTTGAAAATAATAAAAGGAAATAATTTTAGGAATTTAAAATAATTATTAAGTGATTTTTGAAAATAAAAGAAATGATTTAAAAAAAATGAAATTGAATTTTTGAATTAAAATAAAAGGAAAATATGGGAAACAGTTTAGGGGAAAGGGGGTTAGGGTTTGGGTGGATTGAATCTGGGTCGGGAATTGGGCTCAAAACGGGTCGGACCGGGTCGCTAAGAAACTCAAGAACAAGCCGGAAAATTTGCAGATTCCGGCGAGTTCTCCAGTTTTCGGCAAACTCCGTTCACCCCTTTAGCCCCGATTTCGTGACTCTTTATCAAGCCAAATTGATGCACAATCATGCCATCAATTCGAACACAGAGCAGCTCTCAGAAACGAACCGGAGTTCGTTGATTCCGGCTGGAACAGACATGAAAGCCGACCACGAGTTCAGAATCCGGCGAACTCGGGCTTAATTAAAAACAGCACCAAAATCATCGATTTAACCCTCAAATTAAAGCCCGGATCAATATAAAGCTATTCTAATCATCACAATCATCAAGAACATCACGATTAAATCAAAACTTCGAATTAAAAAAAAACTAAAAACTCAAAACTCGGGTATAGCAATACGAGACTAAAACAACACAACCAACTATATGAATCGACCCTAAATATCATTCTAAAGCTATGGGTAACATCAAAATCAACCGAAAATTATCATAACTTAAAAACGATTTCAAGAACAAAAATATAAAAATCAATTTTTCGATTTACAGTACCTCAAATTCTAAAAAGGGTATCAATAGATAGAGCTTGGAATAAGGATCGTTTTGGAATGCAGAGCTTTCGATTTGGTTCCCGGAACCAATCAAAAACAGTGATTCAAGTTGGTGCAGAGAATTTCACTCCCAAAGCTTAATCTTGGATTTTTGTGAATTTTCACAAAATAGAAGAAAATAAAATTAAAAGAAAATAGTAAAACCTGTTATTTATAATATCTGAAAAATAAATATCCAAAATCAAATAAGGGTACTTTTATTCCCGTAATTAAAATAATTAAGCCCCAAAATTATAATTTCGGGGAATAATTTTAAAATCGATAAAATACAAAATTAATATCAAAATTCCTCAAAAATTGAGAATAATTCAAAAAAGCAAAGATATTGGGTATTTGAAATACGAATTTTTTTATAAAAATAAAAACACATGTTTTGTGGGGTTTGACGTCCCGGTGGGATCCCGGTCCGCTAATTTTTGGAAAACAAAATGATACTTAAATTAACAGAAAAACCCGAATATGCATAAAATACATTAAAACGCGCGTAAAATGAAATAAAACAAGTACCTTAATAAATATGTAAATAAATACGAGCCCTAATTACAGATTGATTCATATGATTACAGTTTTAACATATATTAATCCATCGAAAAATTTTCTGGCATGCACGGAAACACATATAACAGCTATAACATCTAATATCAAGACAATAATCACTTATAAAACATATAATATTTATTTATTTAACTTATAATATTCAAATAATTTTCCCGGATATTACACAATTTATGCCTACTAGAATTGTAGCCATAAATTAAGAGAAACTTGATGATAACAAAACACCCTAAAAATATAAATTTAAAAGGGAGTAGATAAAACTAAAAAGTGCTGCAACATTTACTGAAGAATTTACAAGACAAAGTGTACAAAGATTTGCTCACAGTCATTTTCAAGGTGCTCCTCTAGTCTGAGCAGATTGATCTATTTCCTTGATGGTCTGGATTTCTTTCCAAGCTTCTTGTTATTTTCTTCTATCTGATTTTGGAGCTTTCTGTGGAATTCAAGTTCATCAGCTTCTGACAGATCTAGCATTTCTTGCATTTTCAATAGAGTCTCATTGCTAGAGATGTTCAGCTGGTCCGCTAGTCTGAAGAATCTTCTAACTCCCTTATCATCCATGAATTCCATCAGCCAGTAGGGCCTTACATGCACTCTACTTCCTGTGTAAGGAATAGTTAAAGTCTTTGGGAGTGCATCTTTGGCTCTAATACTCCCCAGTTCTCCAATGTTCTTTAGAACTAGTCTTTTAGCTGTCACATAGAATCCAAAGTTCTTCTTGAAAGATGAATAGACTTTTATCAGTATAGATTGGCTCTCTTGAAAAATCCTGTGAAGTGGCCATGTTATCTCCTTTCTTCCCTTGTACTTGAATACTAGCCTTTCAGGTAGATTCCTGTAACATCAATCCCTCTAACTTCTTCCAGTTCATCTAGATAGAGGTTTAGATCTGAGAATTCCTTGATGTCACAGATGTACATGATATCTCCCTTGTTGACCTTGGTTTGAGCTTTGGTTAGGGACTTGGATCTGAGAGTTGAGGGCTTCACTTTCTTGACTGCTCTGGTCTTTGTTTTCTTTGGCTTCAGGAAATGAGGTAGATTGAGTTCAGGAATTGGTAGACTATCCCAGTCTATTGGCTCATCCTTCGAAATGATAGGTTCACCATGGAAATTCTT